>NC_053117.1:12166543-12466543 GCF_010015445.1 Perca fluviatilis
ACAATGGATGTTTCCAGGATTGAAGTACTAGTTGTGGATGATTTGTGTAATTGCCTGTGCACATGCTCAGGAAGGCGCTGCCCAAAACGTCCGTTGTGTGGCAATAAACTATCAATTTAGAGTGCTGTCCTAGTAGCTTTATTTAAAGATTACTGACCATTTTAGGGCTGAGCTGTCCATGTGAAAGCTCTCCAACAAAGGTGAGGCCATTAGGTGAAGATTTCTGCAACAGGTTATTCTTTACACCCTCTATTGCCTGCAGATAGTCCTCCAAGAGCCTAAAAACACACAGATACCAAATGACACTTCAGGAACATTCTTTGTATAACAATGATTTGGGAAATGAGTCAAACATACAGTGTCGACAGGAGTACAGCTCGTAGAGTGAAGAAATCCAACTCATTGAACACTTGCATGATATCAACAAGAGAGGGCAATTTATGAAGAAATTGCTGTGTTAATACTGGATTTTAAAACTGATGCTAAACTGAATTGCTGGCTTTAAAAGTTGAATAAGAATAATAAACTATGAAAGATGTGAAACGTTACAAAAGTGAAATATAAGGTTTTAATGGAGTTTCTAGCTGACATCATGAATAAGTAGGGCTGGGTATCGTTCAAAAATGTTCAATACCTGTATCGATACCAATACCGTGACTTTGATACCGATTCCTAAACGATACTTTTTTTCGATACCAATTTTATGAAACAAAAATAAATGACAACATTACGGCACATATCTTTCCTTTTTTCGTATCTGTGTAACGTAGAGTTTTTCTGCGTGTCTCTATGATGTGTAACATTAGGCAGCCAATCACAAACATTATTAGATCTTTGTAGAAGCAATAATATTGATCATAATGCGTCTAACGTAAAATTTCATTTTTATGCTGATGACACTGTAATGTACTGCTCAGCACCCACTGCAGACCAGGCCCTCTCTCAGCTACAACTTGCTTTCAACACGCTTCAACATAATCTCTATGATTTAAAACTTGTTTTAAATGCAGATAAAACTAAAGTCATGCTTTTTTCAAATTCAAAATTTAAATCAAATCTGCCCTCAATCCTCACTTCTCATGGTACAAAAATGTAATGTCTATCTAAGTACAGATATCTTGGTATTTTAATTGATGAATCTATTTCTTTTACCCTTCATATTGAGCAGCTAGCTAAAAGATTAAAACTTAAATTAGGGTTTAATTTCAGAATAAAATCCTACCTCTCGTTCGAATCTAGAAAGAGGCTGGTCAATGCCACTTTTATGTCTGTACTTGACTATGGTGATGTTTTATACATGCATGCTTCCTCTAAAAGTTTACATGCACTGGACACTGTACACCATGGAGCTCTGAGGTTCATCACTGGTATGAAAGCCCTCACTCACCACTGTGATCTATATGAACGTGTTGGATGGCCTTCTTTAACAACACAGAGACTTCAACACTGGCATACTCTCATATACAAGGCTATTTTAGGTCTCCTTCCATCCTACCTTCTGACCTATATCAATGTAAACAGTACTGGGACTTACAATCTTCGTTCCCAGGATCTTTTCCTTATGTCTGTTCCTAAGGTTAGAACTGAGCTGGGGAAAAATTTATTTAAGTTTGCTGCTCCCTCTGCATGGAACAAGTTACAGAAATCCCTGAAACTTACTAAACTGGTCTCAGTGGTCGCTTTTAAGAGGATGTTGTTTGACTTGGAGGGAATGACATCTGGCTGTAGATGTTTTACCTGATGTGTTTAGTATTCTGGTTGACTCTGAGGGATTTGCTGTTTCAGTTGTTTTATGTTCTTAGTGTTTTTGTGTATTTTGTATTGGCATGTATGTGTGGTTGTACTGCTGCCTGCCTTGGCCAGGACACTCTTGAAAAAGAGATTTTTAATCTCAACGAGTTTCTTCCTGGTTAAATAAAGGTTAAAAAAAAAGAAGCATGCTGCATTGCTTATTGGCTGCCTGACGCTGATGAGATTTACTCCTTAGGTATTGACATTGGGTACAAAAGGATTGAGCATTTTTTGATACTTGAGAGGAAATTCGGTCAGTGCCTAAAAAGTATTGAATTCGGTACCCAGCCCTATGAATAAGTAGATAAAAAAAGACGTATTATGTCTCGCGCACGCGCAGAACGTACGCTCAAGTCGGTGTCGCTTCGGTGTGTTCCGAGGCACTTTTTTGAGAGACGGGAGCCGACTGATCAGTCCGACTGCCTTTTCTGCAAACGGTCGGCCGTCGGGTTGGTGTGTCAGAGCCTTTAAGCTTCTGATTCTAGCACAGAGACCGTAATGCCTGAAAGTAGAGATGCACCGATTGACCAGCTGGTGACCGGAATTGGCCGTTTTTCCCGTCATCGGCCATGACCGGCGACCTGCCGGTCAGTCTGACATATCCTGATTTTATGCTGGTCAAATGCACTCGGTTGCCGCATGATTTACATCGCACAACATCAGCATCACACGTGCACATGCAGGATTTCCGCTATATGCATTTAGCAGTGGCGCACTGCTGCTCAATCAGCTGTTTATGAAATGTTATAGAGTTATAATTATACACGGCTCTGCAGAGCCATCTGCTCTACTGATCTCAGGCGAATGGTCAGCCGCTCTCTCTCTCTCCCCTCTGAGGCTGAAAAACTGGAACATGAAAACCGCACTCACGACAGCTAGCTACAGTTTATCGGAAAATAGCATTGGGCACACTGACTTTGATGAATTTACGTTTATCAGACCCCAGATGAGACAAGAAGCTAACGTTAGCGAACGCTGTGGTCCCTCTGCCTCTGACACCCCGGCTAGCCGCTGTACTAAAAAAAAAGTATTCCTCAGACACACTGTATTAACGTTACAGTTTAAAACGCTTTCCAGGTTAGTGGTGATGCATACCACTCAAAACCAACATTAAAAACGTAGTAATCTGGGCGCCCAGATAGCTCAGTTGGTAGAGCGGGCGCCCATATATAGAGGTTCACTCCTCGATGCAGCGTGCCCAGTAAATTTTTTGACTCCGACCTGCGGCCCTTTGCTGCATGTCATTCCCCCCTCTCTCTCCCCTTTCATGTCTTCAACTGTCCTGTCAATTAAAGGCCTAAAATGCCCCCAAAAAAAAATAAAAAATAAAAAAAAAAAAAACAATCTTCCCTCAGCGTTTAGTTTTGTTGCTAAACTGTGTGTAAAATGAGCAGTTACGTTAAATGATCTGTTTCAGGTAACAGCACACTAGGGTACCGTCTATTTGCGGGATTGTTCCGAGGTAAACGTCGGTAGCTAACGTTAGCAGATAAGCCTGTTGACAGCAACGTTAGTGTTCATATTTATGCACAATGACACATAAAGCAAACTTGCTAAAAAAAAAAAAAAAGGAAATGCACACTGTTTTCAGATAACGTTACTGTTGATGTTCAAACAGGCCTGTGTGTATGTTTTGAGAAATATGTTTTATACTGCAAGGCTATATTTATTTTATTTTTATTTGTTATTTATATATCATTTTATTGCCATTACCTGTTTTCCCTGTTTTCATACATACAGAAGTTTAGTTTGCTAAATATATAAATTTTTTTTGTTGGATATTGGATGTGAAAAGAAGGAAATGGTTCTTCCATAACATATGTTATGGAGGAACCATTTCCTTCTGCAATATTGCACTTTGGATGTGTGCGAGTTTCCCACACCAGGAGTAATTTATATAGTTCTATTTTATAGCGATCGATTATCTGTTCAAAATTTTTTTTCTATGTTCTATGCAAAATGTTAAATTTTATATTAAAGAAAAGATAAAAAAAAATTATATTTGTGTGCTGTAAAGTGGTTAGAAAAAATGAAATCAGAATCGGCTAAAATCAGCATCGGCTGGTCAAACTCAATAAAAAAAAAAAAAATCGGAATCGGCCTAGAAAATTGTAATCTGTGCATCTCTACCTGAAAGCATGAGAACTAGGAGACCCTGCTGAATGCGGAGTGTGAAATTTGTGTGTGTACAAAATACAAATGTGTACAAATGT
Source organism: Perca fluviatilis (assembly GCF_010015445.1). Taxonomy (NCBI): domain Eukaryota; kingdom Metazoa; phylum Chordata; class Actinopteri; order Perciformes; family Percidae; genus Perca; species Perca fluviatilis. The sequence continues at coordinate 12,170,548 of NC_053117.1, forward strand.
GAGAATTGGAGCTGGTTAGAAAAGTCCCTTTTTTTCTGTGTCCCTCAATTCTGTTTTCAGATAACTTGGGAGTCATTCAGTGCGTTAACATGCACAGCAGTAACCGGGTATGGTCTTACCCCGGTTAAGTGAATAACCAGATTATGCCAGTTATCACAATATACATGAGCAGGGAAGTAGGAGAAGAATGACATGAGTAACTCTACCTCTGGTACAGTAGGTGGCCTATGTCAAAATTACACCGACAGCCATTAAATTAGTAAGATTTAACAACTTAATGTTTCATTCCCACAATCTTGTCACAGGGTAGGAAAGTATAGTGCTCTCGCAAGATTACATTATATCTGTAACCAGTGTCGGGAGGAATTAGCAAGATAACTTCGTTAGCTAACTAACATTATAGGCAGTGGCCGCAGTGGCCGCTACTCGGTCCCTCCACTTTTTTGCCAAGACAGAGCAATGAGAGCCCCGGAGATGGACAATCTGTTCTGTGTCTGCTGCTGCCTCGGCAGGGAGTAAAACAGATGGGCCGCAGGTTCTTTGATGGCCCGCTGCTGATTCGGGCATTGCTGTTTTGTTTTATGGTATCATAGCAACGACTACAACTCACAGCGCTGACGGATTATTTCCGCTCCAAAAACAGAACAGAACTTATTAATTGATTATTCCTTAGCCATCTGATTATAAATCTCCTAATTTGTGGTATCGTTCAGCTTTCTTTTATACTCAATCCATTTTACCCACCTTATCTCAAATGTCCCCTCCTGGAGCCTCAATATGTGGGTAAATCTCATTTCATATATTTCTTCTACTACACCTAGGGCTGGGCGATAAATCAATTTTATCGATTAACTCGAATGTGTAGTTAACGTGGATATGTTTAAATGAAAAATCGATTTTCTCCTTAACATCCGCCAACGCTCCCCTCTGGGCTCCCGTAGCTCCGAACGGGCTCATCCCTCTCCCCACGCGTTTGCCATAGAGATACACAAACAACATGGCAGCGACAGGGACTAACAATTATTTTCTTAACCAGTCGTTTCATTACTTACTTATCTGCAATCTCCGCCGAAATGACCGGCCGCTCGCGGTGCACTGTCCCCAGCTGAGAGTCACCTATTCTCGGATAACTGAACCACCAGCTACAGCTGACCTGAAGGAGCACCATGCAGGGCACCAGAGGCGGTGTTGAGGAACTCTTTTGCGGCTCAACACATCTACTAAATGCCGCTGATACAACCGAGCTGTGACGGAGGTCTGTAGCGGCTTAAACAACTTGCAATCGCCGCTCTGTAGCACGGAGCTCCGCTTCGACATTTGTTTTTATCGATACGAAGGAGCTTGCTACAGGTATGCTACATTCAAGAGACCATGGGATGTTAACGTACATTACTCAGCAACAGGTGAAAATAGGGGCAAGGTTGCGCAATAACATTAAAATGATTTTAACTTTTAGCGAGGAACGAGAAGTGAATTACCTGTATGTGTGAAAACAGCTTTATCTCACGCATCTGTTTTGTTGTTGTTGAATATATAGCCCCCCCAAAAAAAAAAACAACCTCAAACCAATTTATATTTCCACAAAATTGGCATGAATAATCATAATGGTATACATGCCCCATGTGCGTGCGTGTGTGTATGAGTCAAATCAAAATAAAAAACTTGTTTTGAACATTTTCTTTGTCATCTGTTTAAATCGGATTTCTTTTTTGAAAGAATCTGGGATTTTATTTTTAGGCCATATCGCCCAGCCCTAACTACACCTAACCATTGTTCCTTTGTAGGTGAATCTGCTTTGTACCATGCTCTGGTTATAGTTTCTTGTTTGCTGCCAGCAGTGCCTTGATCAAGTACCTGTCCTCACCCGGTGTGTTTCCCTGTGCCAGATTCCCCAGATACAGTGGGGAGAACAAGTATTTGATACACTGCCGATTTTGCAGGTTTTCCCACTTACAAAGCATGTAGAGGTCTGTAATTGTTATCATAGGTACTCTTCAACTGTGAGTGATGGAATCTAAAACAAAAATCCAGAAAATCACATTGTATGATTTTTAAGTAATTAATTTGCATTTTATTGCATGACATAAGTATTTGATACATCAGAAAAGCAGAACTTAATATTTGGTACAAAAACATTTGTTTGCAATTACAGAGCTCATACGTTTCCTGTAGTTCTTGACCAGGTTTGCACACACTGCAGCAGGGATTTTGGCCCACTCCTCCATACAGACCTTCTCCAGATCCTTCAGGTTTCGGGGTTGTCGCTGGGCAATACGGACTCTCAGCTCCCTCCAAAGATTTTCTATTGGGTTCAGGTCTGGAGACAGGCAAGGCCACTCCAGGACCTTGAGATGCTTCTTACGGAGCCACTCCTTAGTTGCCCTGGCTGTGTGTTTTGGGTCGTTGTCATGCTGGAAGACCCAGCCACGACCCATCTTCAATGCTCTTACTGACGGAAGGAGGTTGTTGGCCAAGATCTCGCAATACAAGGCCCCATCCATCCGTCGTCCTGTCCCCTTTGCAGAAAAGCATCCCCAAACAATGAGGTTTCCACCTCCATGCTTCACGGTTGGGATGGTGTTCTTGGGGTTGTAGTCATCCTTCTTCCTCCAAACACGGCGAGTGGAGTTTAGACCAAAAAGCTCTATTTTTGTCTCATCAGACCACATGACCTTCTCCCATTCCTCCTCTGAATCATCCAGATGGTCTTTGGCAAACTTCAGACGGGCCTGGACACACGCTGGCTTGAGGGGGGACCTTGCGTGCGCTGCAGGATTTTAATCCATGACGGCGTAGTGTGTTACTAATGGTTTCTTTGAGACTGTGGTCCCAGCTCTCTTCAGGTCATTGACCATGTCCTGCCGTGTAGTTCTGGGCTGATCCCTCACCTTCCTCATGATCACTGATGCCCCACGAGGTGAGATCTCGCATGGTGCCCCAGACCGAGGGAGATTGACCGTCATCTTGAACTTCTTCCATTTTCTAATAATTGCGCCAACAGTTCTTGCCTTCTCACCAAACTGCTTGCCTATTGTCCTGTAGCCCATCCCAGCCTTGTGCAGGTCTACAATTTTATCCCTGATGTCCTTACACAGCTCTCTGGTCTTGGCCATTGTGGAGAGGTTGGAGTCTGTTTGATTGAGTGTGTGGACAGGTGTCTTTTATACAGGTAACAAGTTCAAACAGGTGCAGTTAATACTAGGGGTGGTACGGTTCATGAAAAAACATCCGAACCGTACGGTTCGCTTGTCTCGGTGTGTAGCGTAGCGCGGTTCGTCAATACACTTCTAATGTGCACAAACCACTTACTGCCATTGTGCCCTCTTTCAACACCTATGTTAAAACACTTACCAGAAATGACGAGCAGGATGAGCTTGACAAACGCAACACATGGCAGATGATTAGACGAACGTGTCACGTGGGGCTGGCTGCTCTCGAATTTCAAAAACAGACTCTAATGGCGTCTCGTTGTGAATACGATCTCATATTTTACGAAAATAGTTCACCGAAACTTGTTTCTGAAAACATTTTAAGTGAGAAATAGACCATGCAGTTGCTGAATCTGTCTTCATTTCAGATCGACAAAGGTCAGTTTAAAAGATTTTCATCAGATTTTGAGAGGCGTCGAGCCGACCGCTCAATGGTGATGTGTGGAGTGCTGCAGGTCACGTCACCTGTATTTTTGTAAGAGCTACACTGAAGTTGTTATTTGATAAATGCAAGTTATTTCAATTGTTATTCTGTAATATTTCAATCTTCATGTGCTAAAAAGGGCACATATGTTCCTGTAAATGGCGATACACACAATTCTTTTTGCCAAATAAATGAAAAGCTTGTTGAAATCATCGTCTTCTCTTGCTGTATCAAAATCTCACCTTGCTTTCCTCAGAGATGGTCCCAATAATGTGCTTAAAGTCAAATTCCGTTTGTCCATGATTACAAGATAGAACTATGTTTTAATACTGTGTCCTACATTGTGGATAATTAAGCTATATATCATATGCTGAAGTATATTTCTGGAGTGTTAAAGATTAAAGAAAAAATAACAACAAGAACTGTACAGAACCGAAAACCGTGACCCTAAAACCGTGATACGAACCGAACCGTGGGTTTTGTGAACCGTACCACCCCTAGTTAATACAGGTAATGAGTGGAGAACAGGAGGGCTTCTTAAAGAAAACCTAATAGATCTGTGAGAGTCGGAATTCTTACTGGTTGGTAGGTGATCAAATACTATGTCATGCAATAAAATGCAAATTAATTATTTAAAAATCATGCAATGTGATTTTCTGGATTTTTGTTTTATATTCCGTCTCTCACAGCTGAAGAGTACCTATGATAAAAATTACAGACCTCTACATGCTTTGTAAGTAGGAAAACCTGCAAAATTGGCAGTTTATCAAATACTTGTTCTCCACACTATATAACATTGAGCCAGTCTTAGGCACCCCATAACCTAAATATCTCCTTCATACTTACTCCCCATACTTCTACCCAATAATCTTTCATCTTTTGGCACCTCCAACACTTAGTCTATTCCAGGGCGAACCTTCCTTTCGTCTTTGGGGTTATGGAAAATCTATTAATATTCTTCCACCCAAACTCCCGCCATACCCTTGAACTAGTGGTTGAATGCTGTACCCATATTGTACCACATATATTGTACCATTCTTCCTCCGTCAACTCAATCCGCAGTTCTCTCTCCCACTTCTCCAGAAATGAGTAGGAGGAAATGCAACACTACCAAGCCATGGCCAAGCGGACTAATCCCAGTTGTATAGTTACATTTCTGGGGAAGTGCACAACAGTCTATAGCGTCAGGTCCGCATCTATGTGTACCTACAACATTAGATTCAACGCTGAACCATTAATCAGGGGCAGATCAGAGGCAGCTGCATCAAAGCCAGAATAGCACACTTTTTTAATGTACGCTCACCTTAAAGATTATTAGGAACACCTGTAAAATGTCTCGTTAATGCAATTATCTAATCAACCAATCACATGGCAGCTGCTTCAATGCATTTAGGGGTGTCGTCCAGGTCTAGACAATCTCCTGAACTCCAAACTGATTGTCAGAATGGGAAAGACAGGTGATCTAAGCAACTTTGTGGTGGATCTAAGCATGGTTGTTGATGCCAGACGGGCTGGTTTGAGTATTTCTCAATCTGCTCAGTTACCGGGATTTTCACGTACAACCATTTCTAGGGTTTACAAAGAATGGTCTGAAAAAGGAAAAACATCCAGTATGCAGCAGTCCTCTGGGCGAAAATGCCTTGTTGATGCTAGAGGTCAAAGGAGAATGGGCAGACTAATTCCAGCTGACAGAAGATCAACTTTGACTCAAATAACCAAACGTTACAACCGAGGTATGCAGCAAAGCATTTGTGAAGCCACAACACGCACAACCTTGAGGCGGATGGGCTACACCAGCAGAAGACCCCACCGGGTACCACTCATCTCCACTAAAAATAGGAAAATGAGGCTACGATTTGCACGAGCTCACCAAAATTGGACAGTTGAAGACTGTAAAAATGTTGCCTGGTCTGATGAGTCTCAATTTCTGTTGAGACATTCAGATAGTAGAGTCAGAATTTGGCGTAAACAGAATAAGAACATTGATCCGTCATGCCTTGTTACCAACGTGCAGGCTGGTGGTGGTGGTGTAATGGTGTGGGGAATGTTTTCTTGGCACACTTTAGGCCCCTTACTACCAATTGGGCATCGTTTAAATGCCACAGCCTACCTAAGAACTGTTTCTGACCATGTCCATCCCTTTATGCCCACCATGTACCCATCCTCTGAATGCTACTTCCAGCAGGATAATGCACTATGTCACAAAGCTTGAATCATTTCAAATTGGTTTCTTGAACAGGACAATGAGTTCACTGTACTAAAATGGCCCCCACAGTCACCAGATCTCAAACCAATAGAACATCTTTGGGATGTGGTGGAACGGGAGCTTCGTGCCCTGGATGTGCATCCTACAAATCTCCATCAACTGCACAATGATATCCTACCAATATGGGCCAACATTTCTAAAGAATGCTTCCAGCACCTTGTTGAATCATTGCCACGAAGAATTAGGGCAGTTCTGAAGGCGAAAGGGGGTCAAACACAGTCTTAGTAGGGTGTTCATAATAATCCTTTAGGTGAGTGTATATATTTTATGTCATCGTTATTTATTATGACCCCCCAGGTCAGCACCTAGAATCTGGATCTGAGGAAAACTCTGTAGATTATCAACTCTATTGCCTGCCATTTTAATTAAACATGCCAACTAATGTAGCTCAAAACCAAGACATTACACAAAAACAACACACTTCCAACAGATAATTAATTCAAAGCTGCTTAATCCACGCCTATGCCCTCAAGCGGTGCAGTGTCTGGAGGGGATTGTTGTCCCAGTTTATTAAGCTTTCTTCAGTCCTACGGACAGCTGATGTAAGCGAATTATGTCAGTGCTGACAGAATGGCCTAAACACTTCTCTCTCTAAACACTCTACATATATACTGGCTGATATATAGTGTTTTTGAATATAAAGTCCAACATGGGTTAACTTTAAAGGTCCCATGACATGGTGCTTTTGGATGCTTTTCTATAGACCTTAGTGGTCCCCTAATACCATATCTGAAGTCTCTTTCCCAAAATTCAGCCTTGGTGCAGAATTACAGCCACTAGAGCCAGTCCCACAATCAGAGGTATCAAAAGTATTCACATTCATTACTCAAGTAGAAGTATAGATACTAGGGTTTGAAAATACTTTTGTAGAAGTTGAAGTATCAACTCAAGCTTTTTACTTAAGTAAAAGTACTGGTTTCAAAACTACTTAAAGTATAAAAGTAAAAGTAATGTAAGGCAGAGATCTTCAACAGGAGGTCCTCAGAGTCATTGCAGGGGGGCCTCCAAATTATTGTAAATTTTTGAGTCTTTAAAAAGAAAAAAAAATGAAAATGCCTTAACATAATTCCAATATATTATTAGCAAATATAAATTCCCACTGATGATAGGCTTACTGGCCTATAGGTTAGGTAGTCACTAAGATATCAGCCCACAGATACAGTTAATCCTAGATTTACTGTGCCACATATGTAACATTCAAATATGATTTATAAAATCATGCCAACAATTAATATTTAATATATTTAATATATTTAATAGCTTATGTAAAAAGGGTATGTAAGAAGGCTTCAGGTTGCCCTAACAGTTATTGTAGGCCCAGTTTAATATGCAACTTAATTTCATACAATATGTAGTAGGGGGTCCCTGCTACATCTCACTTTAAGTTAAGGGGTCCTTGGCTTAAAAAACATTGAAGACCCCTGATGTAATGCCATTAAGGACAAAAGCTTAACCCCAAAACGTGGGGACAAAACCCCACTTCCACAAAAAACATTTTTCTAAAGGCCATAATGACTATAATAGCTAAGGTTATATTAAAATCATACCTGCAAACTCAGAAGGGCTGAAAAAGGTGACACATCTCTTCTGTGTTTTTCAGACAAGGGCAGCTACAGTCTGGTGTTAGAATCCTCTCCAGTGAAATACAGACACACTTTTACACCGTTTAGCTCTCAGCATTTTAACCGTGTTCACTCCAGCTGCTAGCTAACGCTAGGCTAACGTTACCTGCTGCCAACTGTAGTGTTAACTAGCGTCCCGTGCGGCGATGTTTCAGTTCCCTCTAACGTCCGTTTTCGGGGCATCAGAGAGAAGCGCAGTCATTTAAGTGGCACCTAAATAAGGCAACGAAATCCGCGTTGCTATTCGGTCCGGTAGATAACGGTCGTTAAGGCCCTGGTGCCGTATTAGCACCGGGTCTGTGCAGGTGCGATTGATCGCGTATAAACCAATAGGGTGTCGGAATGGTATATGTTTATACTTCTCATCCAACCACAGTCACATTCACTCTCTCCGGATGGAGCGATCTGGATAGTTTTTTTTGTTTTTTTTTTGTTTTTGAACGATGACAAGCCGGAATGAAAACAAGCCGAACTGAAATGTGAGTAACGAGGCTATTTTTAAAATGTAATGAGTAGAAAGTACAGATAATTGCGTGAAAATGTAAGGAGTAGAAGTAAAAAGTATGCTGTAAAATAATTACTCCAGTAAAGTATAGATACCCAGAATTTCTACTTAAGTAAGGTAACGAAGTATTTGTACTTCGTTACTTGACACCTCTGCCCACAATGAGCTTTCCTTAGGATGTGCCATTTCTGTGCCTGTAGCTATTGAGGAGGAGAGAGTGAGGGGCAAGGTGGAGGGTGGGGGTGTGGCCTTGACCAACTGCCACTTTGCTCATTTGAAAGCCATGCTGCCTCTCTCTTATGGGTTGGCCAAATTCTCTGGGCGGGCAAAGCAGAGAAAGGGGAGAAAGGGGCTCAGATGGGCCAGAATTGAGGACCATAGGCAGGCTGGGGGAACGCATATTAATGTTAAAAAACCTCATAAAAGTGAAATTTTCATGCCATGGGACCTTTAAAGAAATATATCTAGTAGCGCCACACATCTCATCGTTTGTTGACATCAATTTAGCATTGACACAATCTCCCCTATGAAACTGTAGGCAACGTTAGCACTGGGCTTGAGTACAACATTCTGCAACTGGATTTTTGACTTCCACAGACCCCAGTCAATTCGGATTGGCAGTCCTACCCCCCAGGTATGCTACACCGGGACTTCAGCGCGAGACTACAGATAGCCTTCTTGTGACGGGGCGCATGGCTGCCGTCACGTTAGCGATGCGCTACCTAGTTTATCTCTCAAAGATAAACATGATACAATGTAAATGTTGCCTGTATGTGTTTGGTTAGCGTGTCAATATGCTCCGTTACTTATCATACTGGTTTTAAATCATCTGTTAAACTAGCCATTCATCAAATTCCCCACATTAATCACATAGCTTTCTTGTGCTCATATTTAACATCTAATACTGCGGTGATTTATAAGCTATAGCTACATCCATCAATACATAATTCTCTTGTTGTTTAAAACCATACCGTTTATGTCACAAACATCACCATTTATAATAATCACGCTACTACATTGCTGTTTATTTAGTTTAAAAAGGTAACAGAGATTAACATTTAGTCTTTGTGGCTTACCGGCGTCTGCTCTCTTTTGTTTATAAAGGAAAGTTTGCCGCGATCGGCGAGTTTACATGACGCTAGGACTTCCGGGGTAACAGGAAGTTATTGGAATCATGAGTAATTATTTTATTGGCCATCAAGGTATCTTGTGGCTTTGTGAAATGTTTTTGTGAATCATGTAATTAATCTTTGGTAAATTTCTAGCCTAATAGAGCTATTCATTTTGGCTGTTTTGAGCTTTTATTGTCTGAGCCACCCCTGTATTGTATTTTTGTGTCAATGTTCCAATTCCAGGGGCGCGCTACAGGTCTTTATAGACTAGCAGTTTCAATCACTTGAGAGAGCTAGAGAAGTGAGGACGTAAGTCTGTGGAAGTCTCTGGTGACTAGTAAAAAAAAGTAAACTTGTATACAGCTGTATCTTTGTAACATTTAACAATTTTTTGACTCTCACGTCAATTTATTTTATTTTTTGTGAAAGTATTTTTATTTTTTTTCTTTAATTTTGGTTTTGTTAATTGTTTGTTTTGCCTATGGGCCTTAATTGGGAAAGTCATAATAAAATCCCATCTTTTCTACATCATCTTTGACTCTGAGTGTCTACACCTGCTCACGACTACTCCTCTACATCTACCCTCAACACTTCTCTAATGTTCCCATGTAGTTACATAGTCCCTGATATAGTCATAACCACTACAGTGCTCAATTACCTATTTTTGCGGGGGAATAAACTTCAAGTTTTCATCGCAAAGGCATGACCTGTCCTCTGGAGGACACAGGCAGACCACCGGGCGCTCACTGGATTGTTTTCGGGAGCGGGAGGCAACAAAGGCGGGGAGAAATCAGAAGCAAGGATGCCGGCCGGTCGGGCCTGCTAGTGTGGCTAAAACTACCACATAAATCGACACTGGCAAGCCTCCTACTCACTAACACCAGATCAATCACACACAAAATGTATGAGGTACAAATACACACGGAACTGCTGCATGATATTTTGGCTGAACACACTTATCACGGACGGCAGCTAGCAGCTAACAGTTAGCAGCTAGCAGGGCGAGCTAGCTACCAGCAGAATCGAGACAGGGTAGGTGAATTAAAACAATGTGAGTTGAAAACGCATCTTGTTGTTGGCCCTGTTTATGTTGCACAGACATTTTAATTGCATTTTGTGTCTGTTAAAAGGCACAAAGGCACTCTAAAACTTGCCCTGACAACTGCCGTGTTAGCGCAGTGGAAGATTGTACACGTAGCTGCAGCTACTCCGTGTTGCCTGCACCGTTCCAGGTCGGGGGTTTTTCAAACGAAAGTACACGCATATTTATAGCGATCAAGATTAACGTAAAAATTGGCCGGAATTCTCCTTTAAATCCCAAGTGGACTTTCGTGCCTTCACTTTCATGCATTCTTGAGATATTGTGTTCATGAGAATGGGAAAGACGTGAGGTTACAGTGACCATGACCTTTGACCATCAAAATGTAATGGATCCTTGAGCAGTGTTTCCTCTATGTTCATAGCATAGTGGCGGTGCGCCACGGTAAAATTTCCAGCGCCACGGTATCAGAAATAGGGCAGACGCACAACAAGGTTTCTGCTATGTACCCCCCGAAAAATACAGACTCAGCCTGAAATAAGTTATTGTTATTACATTTTTAATAAATCATTTAATTTTTACCCTGTGGCCTTAGCAATACACAAGCCGTTCTTTAATGTCGCCTTGTGCTCCTTTTTTATATTTAGATCAACTTTTAAATGTTTTATATTTTTGAGCATACAGAACAGACAAATACAATTGAACAAGGTGCTATATATATATATACACATATATATACACACATATATATATATATATATATATATACATATATATATATATATATATATATATATATATATACACATATATATATATATATACACACAGTACAGGCCAAAAGTTTGGACACACCTTCTCATTCAATGCGTTTCCTTTATTTTCATGACTATTTACATTGCAGATTCTCACTGAAGGCATCAAAACTATGAATGAACACATGTGGAATTATGTACTTAACAAAAAAAGTGTGAAATAACTGAAAACATGTTTTATATTTTAGATTCCTCAAAGTAGCCACCCTTTGCTTTTTTGATAGCGCTGCAAACCCTTGGTTTTCTCTCAATGAGCTTCATGAGGTAGTCACCTGAAATGGTTTTCACTTCACAGGTGTGCCTTGTCAGGGTTAATTAGTGGATTTTTTTCCCTTATTAATGGGGTTGGGACCATCAGTTGTGTTGTGCAGAAGTCAGGTTAATACACAGCCGACAGCCCTATTGGACAACTGTTAGAATTCATATTATGGCAAGAACCAATCCAGCTAAGTAAAGAGAAACGAGTGGCCATCATTACTTTAACAAATGAAGGTCAGTCAGTCTGGAAAATTGCGAAAACTTTGAATGTGTCCCCAAGTGCAGTCGCAAAAACCATCAAGCGCTACAACGAAACTGGCTCACATGAGGACCGTCCCAGGAAAGGAAGACTCACCTCTGCTGCTGAGGATAAGCTCATCCGAGTCACCAGCCTCAGAAATTCAAGAAATTCAAGACTGTTGGAAAACTATTTCAGGTGACTACCTCTTGAAGCTCATCAAGAGAATGCCAAGAGTGTGCAAAGCAGTAATCAGAGCAAAGGGTGGCTACTTTGAAGAAACTAGAATATAAGACATGTTTTCAGTTATTTCACACTTTTTTGTTAAGTACATAATTCCATATGTGTTCATTCATAGTTCTGATGCCTTCAGTGAGAATCTACAATGTAAATAGTCATGAAAATAAAGGACACGCATTGAATGAGAAGGTGTGTCCAAACTTTTGGCCTGTACTGTATATATTAGGGGTGGTACGGTTCACAAAACCCACGGTTCGGTTCGTATCACGGTTTTAGGGTCACGGTTTTCGGTTCAGTACGGTTCTTATTTTTTCTTTAACACTCCAGATTTAGACAAATTAGCATATTGAATGCATGTTGCACAAAACGTGCACACAGTGGCAGTTCTATATTGTTTTATTTCATCATAGGTAACGTAAAATCCAAAATGTTCCCACACACCAGACTATAAACGACGCTGGCGTATCCTCCAGCTCTGGGCAGCCTCTCTCCCACTTGACATTTCTGCAGGTGACGTGACATGACCTGCAGCGGCACCCCACTCCACTTGAGGAGCGGTCGGCTCGGTGTCTCTCAAAATCTGATGAAAATCTTTTAAACTGACCTTTGTCGATCTGAAATGAAGACAGATTCAGCATCTGCATGGCCTATTTCTCGCTTAAAATGTTTTCAGAAACACGTTTCGGTGAACTATTTTAGTACAATATGAGATCGTATTCTGAACGAGCCGCCATGACAGTCTGTTTTGAAATTTGAGACCAGCCAGACCAAGCCAGACCCATGTGACGCAATCGTCCAATCAGCTGCCATGGGTTGCGTTTGTCACGCCCATCCCGCTCGTCATTTCCAGTAAGTGTTTTAACATGGGTGTCGAAAGTGGGCACTACGGCAGTAAGAGGTTACAGGTTACAGGGCAGTAAGAGGTTAGTCTCGGTTCGGAGCATGTGTGCGGTACACACATGCTCCGGACTGAGACTAGCGAACCGAGCGGTTCGGGTGTTTTTTCATGAACCGTACCACCCCTAGTATATATACATATATAAAATAGAGAGAAGAGATGTGTCACCTTTTTCAGCCCTTCTGAGTTTGCAGGTATGATTTTAATATAACATTATAGTCATTATTGCCTTTAGAAAAATGTTTTTTGTGGAGGTGGGGTAGGCCAATATAGGCCCCTGTGGGGTGGGCTAAGCTTTTGTCCTTAATGGTATTTTTTTCCCCCTTACATTACTTTTATACTTTAAGTAGTTTTGAAACCAGTACTTTTACTTGAGTAAAAAGCTTGAGTTGATACTTCTACAGAAGTCTTTTTGAACCCTATTATCTATACTTCTACTTGAGTAATGAATGTTAATACTTTTGACACCTCTGATAACCGGTGTCCGGCAGGTCAGTCTGACATATGCCGATTTCATGCCGGTCAATTAACTGACAACATAAGTTATACAAGTTTTTGTTCTCAAGGACACAACTTTTCCGCCGTGTGTCGCGTGTACCCGCTCGTGGTGTGAAGTGCGTGTCCACGCTATTCTTGCACATGTAGGGAACCTCGTGAATTAATCTGCAACATGTCAGCTGTTTGGAAATTCTTCAGCGTGTGTGCAGAAGATAACAAGTTTGCAATATGCAACACCTGCAAGGAAAATGTAGGGCGTGGAGGGACGACACCAAAACCAAAATCACATTTTTTTTGTTTGATGTGAAAAGAAGGAAATGGTTCTAACATTGCACTTTAGATGTGTGTTAATTTATATAGTTCTATTTTATAGTGATCCATTATCTGTTCAAAAAATGTTCTATGTTCTGTGTAAAATGTTCTATTAAAGAAAAGATAGAAAATAAATATTTGTGTGTGCTGTAAAGTGGTTAGAAAAAAGAAATCGGAATCGGCTAAAATCTGTATCGGCTGGCCTAACAATGAAAATCGGAATCGGCCTAGAAAGTTGTAATCGGTGCATCTCTACTTAAAAGTATAACATTTAATATGGTCACATTCATTCATGTGGAAGTTAATACTGGGTATCTTTAGTCCGACTCACTCGTTCTCCTTCTTGCCTCCCTGGATCCACTGCTTCAGCAGGTATTCATAGTAGCTGTCTGCTCTGGCTCCCAGCGTGTAGATGCCTTGATGGGTGAACTGTCCATTGTTTGTGTTGATAAACATGGGCACGAGACCATCCAGCTTGCCGTCCAGTTTGTGGACCTGTTTCATAACCTCAGCCACCGCAGCCTGGAAAGCCAAGGTCAGAGGTCAGTTGAGTTAAGCTGTGGGGATTTTTGTGACATTTGCTTTGTGAATCAAAATACCTTTATGGTAATAAAATTCCAAAACATGTTTTTGTTTGTTTTTTTATGTCAGACCCTAGCCACAGATTTACAAATTATTTGTCTGTAAAATACAAACCCCAATTCCAATGAAGATGGGACGTTGTGTAAAACGTAAATAAAAACAGAATACAATGATTTACAAATCCTTTTCAACCAATATTCAATGAATACACTACAAAGACAAGATATTTAATGTTCAAACTGAACTGCAAATATTCACTCATTTTAATTGATGCCTACAACACGTTCCAAAAAAGCTGGGACAGGGGCATGTTTACCACTGTGTTACATCACCTTTCCTTTTAACAACACTCAATAAGTGTTTGGGAACTGAGAACCCTAATTCTTTCCCATTCTTGCTTGACTTCAGTTGCTCAACAGTCCGGGGTCTCCGTTGTCAAATTTTGTGTTCATAATGCGCCACACATTTTCAATGGGAGGCAGGTCTGGACTGCAGACAGACCAGTCTAGTACCTGCTAGGGGTGCACCGATCCGATATTAAGATCGGATATCGGCCCCGATATTGACAAAATAGCTGGATCGGGGATCGGAAAAATTAACAGATCCACGGGCCGATCCAGTGTTTTTGTTATTTTGTTTCCTCCGTCGCAGCACGGGAGCCCATTTAACTGCGTACCTTTCTCACTCATGGTAGTAACTTTATAACACAACAATTAATAAGCAACAACTCACTCTCTTTAAAAGGATAAAACACCAGAGCATATAACAATTTGTGACTTACACAGTTTCTAACACTAATAATTTTACATTTACAAATGTACACCGCCCAACGGCATGCTGGCTAACATTATAGCTGCTAGCCTAGGTAGCCAGGTAGCATAACAGTCTGTTAAGCTGGGAGAGGCTCCGGTCACTACTGCACATTCAAGAACCGAGAAGAAAGTTAGCAAGAGGATGAAGAAAGACCGGAGATACACCAGAACAACGTGTGCTCAAGAGGAGCCGTCTGTTGTTCCAAAGTTTTTTGTTTCTAAAAAAAAAATCGGACATAATTTAGCCAGTGTTGTTTCCCGTCGCTCTAACGTTACTCGGCCGTGCTAACGTTACTGTGCTAACGTTGAAGAAATGTCACTTCAAGCATGCAGCGGAGCAACATTATGAACGCAATCCACCTACAGTCCCGCTACAGACCATTGAGAAAGACTGGTTCAGAGCAATGATTAAAACACTGGATTTAACTACAATAACCTAACTTACCTGTGACCAAGGTAGTGTTTATACAACTATCTTACAACTATTTTGTTTTGAAAGGGAAACAATGTTAAAGTTGTTTGTATGTGTAGGCTATTCATTCGATTTGAGTTTATTTTACTACTTTGCAGTTTGCACAATAAAAATTATTTAGCTTCTGTAACTGTTTCATGGATTCTCCTTCATATAAAGTTATTGCATAATGTCGTGGAGTCAAACCCTTTAGTAATCAAAGCTTTTAGTAATCATGATGACATTAACATGTTTTTGTGATATTCTATGTACCCCTGACAGTAGAATAAGCCATTATAAACCTATATAAAGGTGGCCCATTATTGAAGGCCCATTATTGTTATTTATTTAAATTTATTTTAAGAAGTTTGATTACATTATATTTTCGATTTGAATGCACAATTGTTTAAATAACAAATAAATAAGAATTCAATACATTACATCTATGTTATTTTGTCTTAGTTAGGAAAGTAATGTTTAGTTAGGAAGGTCTGGTGCCGTTAGTCTCTTCCACATGGTGGAAGGAAGGTATAAGGTGGAAGGTATACAGTTTATTATTAATTCAGCAACAGCATTGGATCGTAATCGGGTATTGACAGATACACAAAGCCCTGGCATCGTTATCAGGATTGAAAAAGTCGGATCGGTGCATCCCTAGTACCTGCACTCTTTTACTACGAAGCCACGCTGTTGTAACATGCAGAATGTGGCTTGTCCTCATTTTGCTGAAATAAGCAGGGATGTCCCTGAAAAAGATGTTGCTTGGATGGCAGCATATGTTGCTCCAAAACCTGTATGTACCATTCAGCATTAATGGTGCCTTCAGATGTGTTACCCATACCATGGGCACTAACACACCCCCATACCCTCACAGAAGCTGGCTTTTAAACTTTGCACTGATAACAATTTGGATATTGCTTTTCGGCCCGGAGGACATGACGTCCATGATTTCCAAAATCAATTTGAAATGTGGACTCGTCTGACCACAGCACACTTTTTTAACTTTGTGTCAGTCCATCTCAGATGAGCTCGGGCCCAGAGAAGCTGGCAGTGTTTTGGGGTGTTGTGAGCCCACATGGTAACATCCTTTACATAATGATGATGGTTTTTAATGCAGTGCCGCCTGAGGGATCAAAGGTCACGGGCATTCAATGTTGGTTTCCGGCCTTGCAGCTTACGTGCAGAGATTTCTCCAGATTCTCTGAATCTTTTGATTATATTAGAGTTCCTCTGTAAGTTATTTCGGAGTAAAATGGTTCTAGAGCTACAAGCAGCAATACAGGAGGCCAAACAATCAGCCCATTCCAAATAGGCATGTTTTGAACGGGCACCTCACTAGTTTAGCCAATTGTGCTTCAGCGCACATTTTGTCCAAAACCAATTTGGTAAACAATAAACAAAATAATACATTATATACTCCTGGGAGAAACCATGCTGTATAATATGACCCCAGCCTAAAAAACAGCAGAAAACATGCTTGGGCTGAGGGTGGGCTAAATACAATCAACCAATTGTTTTATATTTTTACAAATTTGCATCAATATGCGAGTGCACCAATTACAAAAGTGTGCACTGGATATAAATTGTGATGGACTCCCGATGCATCCTTTCTAACATCTTTGCAATAAACTCTTCAGGAACTGCCAAGTTTATACTTCATACCAGTTTTAAAACAACATGCTGATGGGAAGTGGTATCTGTCAGTGCTGTTTAGAAGTGCCATAATGTTATGTTAGAAAAACATAATGACATCAAGCAATATAATAAATGAAAAGCTGAGCCTAAGTGCCAATCTTTCTGGGCAGAGCCTGGATCAGCAGGTTGTATCTCTTGGTCAGTTACCTGGTACTGTGGTTCCTGGGTGAGGCGGCTGAGCTCTCTAAACTCCAGCTGGATGCTTGTAACCTCAGCCACAGTGCTATCTGAAGTCCAACGAGGGGGGTGGGCTGTGCCTTTCCCGATGTTCACATCAGAGTAGGGGATCTTGGACGGGGTGTTGAAGGCTGGCATCAGCCTGGAGCCAATATCTTTCTGCAGAGAAATAATGCAGATTACATGCAGACATTTGCAGCAATGAAAATCACAAATGAAATTAAAGTATTTCTACATAAATTATTATATTGGGGTTTCTGCAGGTTTCACGTCAAATTTAAGACCATCATGAATAAAATTTAAGACCTATACCACGACATCAAAAAAAGAAAAGGAGATGCTTTCTTTCATAAAAGCAAGTAGGCTTCAAATACATTGTTAGTAGCTGACTTAAACCAATCCCTAAATTCAGTTTTTTTCCAAGCCAAGTATCCCTAAACTTGAACTTTCCCATGGTACCATCTGAAAGAGACTCCAATTACACGAAAGCTGATTGGCTGCAATATAAGTTGCGCGATAGTCGTCAGATTCATCTACCAACCCTTAAGGCGGTTACACACCAACCAGACGGCCAACCCTCGGCAGAAAAGCCAGTCGGACTGATCAGTCTCCCCGAGTTGGCCCAAAAAGTGCCTCAGAACACACCGATGAGACAAGACGTAATACGTCTCCATAACAGCAGGCAGCACTAATCTGTATTGTTGCCCAAAAAATGAAAACCGGCAGCTGATTGGACGAACGCGTCACGTGGGTTTCTTTTCTCTGGAAATTGAAAGCGGGACTGTCATGGCGGCTTGTTCAGAATACGATCTCATATTGTACTAAAATAGTTAACTGAAACATGTTTCTGAAAACATTTTAAGCGAGAAATTGTCCATGCAGTTGCTGAATCGGTCTTCATTTCAGATCAACAAAAGGTCAGTTTAAAAGATTTTCGTCCGCTTTTGAGAGACTCTAGTCACGCTCATTCCGCTCGCCATTTCCGGGTGAGTCCCGACTGCCCTGTCTCCGACTGAACACGTCAGGTCGGCCAAAATGAAGGCCGACAGCCCCTCAGACGGACGACGGCACGGAACACACAGAACTGACTCCAGTCACCAACCTCACCAGACCGTCCAACGGCCGATTATCGGCTTGGTGTGTCAGCGCCTTTATCGAGCTGGCTCAGGTTTCCCTTTCCATCTGTGTGCATTCATGTCCCAGTAATGCTTGTTACCAACTTAGCTCTGGGGAGCTTATTCCCCGGAGCTGTTATGTTTTCTAGCTCTGCAGTTTTCCTTGGATTAGGGTGGCACCTAAATCATGGTTGCAGCTGTAGCCGTGGTCCTGCTCGGCGCCCTGCTATGCCCTGCTACGTCCTGCTACACGAACTATTTCTAGTCTTAGTTCCATTATCTTTATTGCGACTATAATTTGCACTGTTCATCATACCCTCAACCGGCACCGCCCACCAAGAGCCTGGGTCTGTCCGAAGTTTCTCCCTAAAAGGAAGTTTTCCTCACCACTCAAGGTTTCTGCCTAAAAGGGAGTTTTTCCTCGCTACTGTCACACTAAATGCTTGTTCTTGGGGGTATTACTGGAATTCTTTGTAAATTATATAGTGTGGTCTAGACCTACTCGATCAGTAAAGTGTCTTGAGATAACTCTTGTTATGATTTGGTACTATAAATAAATGTAATGAAGGTCTCAATTGTAGTCGTAATACAGCAAATTATATTTGGACTACAAAAGAAAGAACTAGAACACCACGCAATAAAACAAACAAACATTCTAAGTGTTAGAATGACAACTAAAGGTAGCGTAACATGGATGTAAGAAAATGAAGACCTGTTTGATATTTTTTAAGACATAAAACCAAATGCTTCAGCGAATTTAAGACATTTTAAGGCCTTAAATTGTGATTTTGAAATGTTAGACCTTTTTTAGACTTTTTAAGACCCTGTGAAAACCCTGTATATATTTATTTATATAAATATACAGTACAGGCCAAAAGTTTGGACACACCTTCTCATTCAATGCGTTTTCTTTATTTTCATCACTATTTACATTGTAGATTCTAGTCACCTGAAAATGGTTTTCACTTTACAGGTGTGCCTTGTCAGGGTTAATTAGTGGAATTTTTTCCCTTATTAATGGGGTTGGGACCATCAGTTGTGTTGTGCAGAAGTCAGGTTGATACACAGCCGACAGCCCTATTGGACAACTGTTAGAATTCATATTATGGCGAGAACCAATCAGAGAAACGAGTGGCCATCATTACTTTAACAAATGAAGGTCAGTCAGTCCGGAAAATTGCGAAAACTTTGAATGTGTCCCCAAGTGCAGTCGCAAAAACCATCAAGCGCTACAACGAAACTGGCTCACATGAGGACCGCCCCAGGAAAGGAAGACCAAGAGTCACCTCTGCTGCTGAGGATAAGTTCATCAGAGTCACCAGCCTCAGAAATCGCAAGTTAACAGCAGCTCAGATTAGAGACCAGATGAATGCCACATAGAGTTCTAGCAGCAGACACATCTCTAGAACAACTGTTATTAAGAGGAGACTGTGCGAATCAGGCCTTCATGGTCAAGTAGCTGCTAGGAAACCACTGCTAAGGAGAGTAACAATCAGAAGAGATTTGTTTGGGCCAAGAAACACAAGGAATGGACATTAGACCAGTGGAAATCTGTGCTTTGGTCTGATGAGTCCAAATTTGAGTTCTGTGGTTCCAACCGCCGTGTCTTTGTGCGACGCAGAAAAGGTGAACGGATGGATTCTACATGCCTGGTTCCCACCGTGAAGCATGGAGGTGGAGGTGTGATGGTGTGGGGGTGCTTTGCTGGTGACACTGTTGGGGATTTATTCAAAATTGAAGGCATACTGAACCAGCATGGCTACCACAGCATCCTGTAACGACATCCAGTTTGCGTTTAGTTGGACCATCATGTATTATTCAACAGGACAATGACCCCAAACAAACCTCCAGGCTGTGTAAGGGCTATTTGACCAAGAAGGAGACTGATGGAGTGCTGCGCTAGATGACCTGGCCTCCACAGTCACCGGACCTGAACCCAATCGAGATGGTTTGGGGTGAGCTGGACCGCAGAGTGAAGGCAAAAGGGCCAACAAGTGCTAAGCATCTCTGGAAAACCATTTCAGGTGACTAACTCTTGAAGCTCATCAAGAGAATGCCAAGAGTGTGCAAAGGAGTAATCACAGCAAAGGGTGGCTACTTTGAAGAAACTAGAATATAAGACACGTTTTCAGTTATTTCACACTTTTTTGTTAAGTACATAATTCCACGTGTTCATTCATAGTTTTGATGCCTTCAGTGAGAATCTACAATGTAAATAGTCATGAAAATAAAGGAAATGCATTGAATGAGAAGGTGTGTCCAAACTTTTGGCCTGTACTGTATATCATTATTTTTTAGTAGGGCAGTAACGGTTTGTGTATTCGTACTGAACTGTCACGGTACAGGGGCCACGGTCTGGTGCACACAGACGCACGTAAAATACATGGTATGTAGATGCATGTATTGCAGAACTAAAGTTCACATGCTTGAGTTCTGCACGAATACTCTAAGCCATAAAGTTAAGCCGTTAGCAACATATGCTAAGGTTAGCACAGAAAGCTCATTGGCGTGCGAGTCAGTCGCACTATGGGGAGCACAAATGAAATGCAGGAGCTGGAAGACCCGCCTGCGGGTTCCCCGTCAGCTACAACAGCAATAGAGAGAGTTGTGTATAAGATGAGGACCCACATTTGCCGAACACCAGGATAATAAATTTTATTAAAACCCTTGTCCTAATGCACAAACATATTGAGGTTCGATGTCCAGTCATATTTATTTCAGGAACTTAAACTAACATAGCTTTTATTACAAGCACACATTTGTTTGCCTCGGAAATAATGGAGAGTCATTGCTTACTTACACGCGTAACGTGTGCATGCTTTGTAGAAGCGCATAAAAGCAGTTGCTGATAAAAGCCACAAAATTATTGGTGTAAAAAAAAAATACGAATTAAAAAACCAAGCTGGCCTCTGAATAAGTTAGGTAGGAAAAACAATGGCGCTTTATATTGAGGTCCTTGTAATAAGTGTTAGATAATAGGTAATACAGGCCATATAAGTCCTTGTAAGATGCACATTATTACATCTTAAGACTATATGAATGTTAATAATAGCATCATAAACACGTATATTGTTAGATTATAAGACATGTACAGTATAAGCACTTATAAGAAATGCATTATTAATTGGAATCCGACATTCTTGTGGTTCCTGGAATCTCCAAAAGTATAATCGGAGCCAGAGCCTTTAGCTACCAAGCTCCTTTCCTTTGGAACCAGCTCCCAGTTTCAGTTCATGAAGCAAAAACAGTTTTCACATTTAAGAGTAAGCTTAAAACTCTTTTTTTCCCTCGAAAAAGCTTATAGTTAGTGGCTGTGCCCACCTACAGCCAGATTCTGTTCAAGGTTTCTGCCTGGTAAAAAGGCGCCTGAGCGAATTGTTGGGTCTCTATAAAATGTAGTGTGGCCTACACCTACTCTATCTGTAAAGTGTCCCGAGATAACTTATGATTTGACACTAAGTAAAAATGAATAGTCTTATTAACACATATTGTTAATAAGTACAGTGCCTGCGAAAAGTATTCGCGCCCCTTTGAACTTTTTTCGACCTTTTGCCACATTTCAGGCCTCAAACATAAAGATATAAAACTGTAATTTTTTGTGAAGAATCAACAACAAGTGGGTCCCAATTATGAAGTGGAACGAAATTCATTGGCTATTTCAAAATTTTTTAACAAAAAAAAAACTGAAAAAAGTGGGCTGCAAAATTATTCAGCCCCTTTACTTTCAGTGCAGCAAACTCTCTCCGAAGAAGTTCAGTGAGGATCTCTGAATGATCCAATGTTGACCTAAATGACTAATGATGATAAATAGAATCCAGCTGTGTGTAATCAAGTCTCCGTATAAATGCACCTGCTCTGTGATAGTGTCAGAGGTCCGTAAAGCGAGAACAGAGAGCATCATGAAGAACAAGGAACACACCAGGCAGGTCCGAGATACTGTTGTGGAGAAGTTTAAAGCCGGATTTGGATACAAAAAGATTTCCCAAGCTTTAAACATCCCAAGGAGCACTGTGCAAGCGATAATATTGAAATGGAAGGAGTATCAGACCACTACAAATGTACGAAGACCCGGCCGTCCCTCTAAACTTTCGGCTCATACCACAATGAGAAGACTGATCAGAGATGCAGCCAAGAGGCCCATGATCACTCTGGATGAACTGCAGAGATCTACAGCTGAGGTGGGAGACTCTGTCCATAGGACAACAATCAGTCGTATACTGCACAAATCTGGCCTTTATGGAAGAGTGGCAAGAAGAAAGCCATTTCTTAAAGATATCCATAAAAAGTGTCGTTTAAAGTTTGCCAAAAGCCACCTGGGAGACACACCAAACATGTGGAAGAAGGTGCTGTGGTCAGATGAAACCAAAATCGAACTTTTTGGCAACAATGCAAAACGCGTTATGTTTGGCGTAAAAGCAACACAGCTCATCACCCTGAACACACCATCCCCACTGTCAAACATGGTGGTGGCAGCATCATGGTTTGGGCCTGCTTTTCTTCAGCAGGGACAGGGAAAGATGGTTAAAATTGATGGGAAGATGGATGGAGCCAAATACAGGACCATTCTGGAAGAAAACCTGATGGAGTCTGCAAAAGACCTGAGACTGGGACGGAGATTTGTCTTCCAACAAGACAATGATCCAAAACATAAAGCAAAATCTACAATGGAATGGTTCACAAATAAACATATCCAGGTGTTAGAATGGCCAAGTCAAAGTCCGAACCTGAATCCAATCGAGAATCTGTGGAAAGAACTGAAAACTGCTGTTCACAAACGCTCTCCATCCAACCTCACTGAGCTCGAGCTGTTTTGCAAGGAGGAATGGGCAAAAATGTCAGTCTCCGATGTGCAAAACTGATAGAGACATACCCCAAGCGACTTACAGCTGTAATGCGCAGCAAAGGTGGCGCTACAAAGTATTAACTTAAGGGGGCTGAATAATTTTGCACGCAATATTTCAGTTTTTATTTGTTTAAAAGGTTTGAAATATCCAATAAATTTCGTTCCACTTCATGATTGTGTCCCACTTGTTGTTGATTCTTCACAAAAAATTACAGTTTTATATCTTTATGTTTGAGGCCTGAAATGTGGCAAAAGGTCGAAAAGTTCAAGGGGGCGAATACTTTCGCAAAGGCACTGTATCTTCTAAGGATATAAGGTATAAGGCCCTTATTACCTACAGTAAGTATAGTACAAACGCCTATTACAAGAACCCTAATATAAAGCGTTACCAGGAAACCCCTGTGCAGTTTTGAAATGAGTGCCTGTGTGTTTGCTCACAGCTTTGTCTAGGAACAGGGTGTCTCCAGTCAAATGGTAGGTACTCAGAAGGCCTCCCAGGATGCGGATGGTGCTTTCAAATAGGTTGACATCTACATTCTTGTTGAAGGTAAGCTCTGCGGCCACCCATGTTTTTGCTTCTTCAAATTCTGAAACAAAAATTTTTTCAGAATAAATTAAATACAATTTTATTTTGTGTCAAATCATAACAGTAGTAACAAAAAGAACACAAAAATAATGAAAGCTGCTACCTCCTTCCTCTCCCTTTTCCACTGAATGTCTTCCACTGAAAGGGAACCTACCACCTGCTCAGGTAGAGGGTGAGCTAAACCAAGAGCAAGCACTAAAATGTTGCTTTTTGTGAAATGTCGGGTTTTTTGAAATGGCGTATTGCTTTCTGAAATGTTTTAGTGTTTTGTGAAACATTGGGTTTCTTTTGCCGTTTTGTGAAATATCGTAGTCTTTTCGTTTTTGCTGTTGCGTTTTGTGAAATGTTGTTGTGTTTTTGCTAATTGCTAGTGTCCTTCAGGGCCACCGTTGAACAGCAACCAAATACAGAAGCACACCACAAATACAAAAAACGCAGCTAAACATAGAAACGTGCTCCGTAAGTCCGGACCGGATAGCCTTCAATAACTTCATAAGCAGTAAACTATGGAAACAATGCTCATTTTCCAACACCACTGATGGATAGCCTTCAATTACTTCATAAGCCAGAAACCATGGCAACAACAAGTGTGTCCCAACTGTGTGCATCTTTTTGTAAGTGTCCCCTGGAAACGGTTTCCATTTTCGTGTGAGCTACTTCCAGTGCATTTCTATATTTGGTTGCTTTTTCTGTAATTGCAGCGTGCTTCTCTGTTTGGTTGTGTTTTCTCTATTTTAAGTGTAGTTTCTAAATGCTGCTCATGTGTTTTCAAATTGGTGAAGATTGTGGATTTATTGGATAAGATAAGATTAAATTCAAACATTATGATGAAATTTTGTTTAATCCCTGTTTAATTATTGTCACAATCCTAATTTAAATAATAATACATTACTAAATATGCTACTTCTGACTAAACTTTGGAGCCAAGAAGATGGGATATTGTGCTACAGGAGAAATTAATTTAGCTCTGTTGTGGAGAAACCCATTTACTATGGCTGCCACGTTCTGCAAGCTCTTAACTTTTCAACCTTTGAGGTATACAGGAGGAGTATTTGATACTCAAAAGATTATTGTCTGGTTTATCTGAAAAAACGTTTTATCTGGAAAAATTTTTTTACAGCAATGACGTAGTCAAGAGGTAAAAGTTCAAAGAAGGCAGGAAGGTCAATCTACCTTCTTTAAGCCCGAGGATCCACATGGTATCCAGGGAATCGATAAGTGTCAAACCCAGGCCAAACCACTCGCTGTAGGACTTGGAAAGAGGCCTGAGCTCATCATGCCCCCAAGCAAAGTCTTTATAACCCTTCCATGCATGTCTGAAAGCTTCCTGCACCGCCTCCCGACAGTTAGCTACTGGAACACACAATACACACAAGATGCCCAGTTAATATTCCATCCAAGTCTACAGAGTGATTTAGAAATAAGTGACTGAAATGTTCCATCAATATTTAAGTAATAATCATTTTCTAAAGTCAATATAAGATTTCATGGTCACACAAATTTCATGGTTACACTTAAACATGCCTCCTTAAATCTGTGACGTAGTTGCTTTTATTTGGTTAAACATGCACAATGAAAAACTACTTATTCATAATTAACACAGAATGTGGTAATTGCAGATACCTGACTGGATTGATAATTGGACTTTTTGGTTGGCAGGTGAACCCTCCTTATTTTCCCCATCCTTGGGGCCTTCTGGCCCACGCCAGCTGAAAGTCACCAAAGAATTTAGAAATTAAAAATGTAAACTAAACTAACTTCAGTTTTGATCACACTCCAAATCTTACCTGATGACTCCCTCCTCCCCTTCTTTCTTGTGGTCAGAAGCCTTGTCCTCAACCACTGTATTTGAAGCGTTTTCCTTCTTCTGAAGACGATTCTGAAGGACGGGCGGTCCTCTCCTATTAGATAATTTTCTCTGTGACAAATGGGCGACATAAACAACTGTTTTAACCATTCTTCTTCGTTTTAATCTTCACTTTATGTAAGCAGGTTGTTAAGAAAGAAAAGCGGATTGATCCCTATTACATGTTAATGTTAAACACACATGCCTAATCTGCTGATACCACAGCTATGTCTATTTTAAAAGGATATATTATCAGTGAAACACCCTTTGGTTTGTAAATTATTTGCTACTATGACAGACTAATTGTGCTGTGAATACATTCGAGAGAGGACCTTAAAAATTTAAGTTATGTTGTCAAAATTATAACTGAGATACTACTAAGTGAGGTAATGTACTTTTTAAAAAGGTGGATGAACTGAGTTTGCATAATATGTGACCATATTGTAAAATGCCCAGTATTATCTTTCAACATGGATTACACCTCCAATACATGCATAGTACTGACAATACTGAGCTTTTCAGCTCATTGTAGATGTGTTACTTCAAAAGTAAAACACGCATAATTTTAGAGCACATATTTTTCTCCTAAAAGTCTGTACTGTAACTTCATATTGTTGAGCAATCAGTTTATTACAGGACAGGGTGGGTAACAGAGGCACACATTGCATTCTTGAGTTGTTCCAGTCTGGTTTTAAAGCCCTTCACAGCACTGTATCTGCACGTTTAAAGGTTTTTAATGATCTTTTCTTTTAATAGCTACTGGACTATGGGGATTCTGCCATTCTTATGCATTTAGATCTCTCTTAGATCTCTGGTCTAAACCAGGATCTCAATCTACCTGGGCGGGGTGCCCAAGTAGAACCTATGTATGGGAAACAATGCTGTGCTACCCTTCAAAAAACACAAGCAGAGATATAACAACCTGGGAGGTTGGTTCTGGCAGTGGTGGTTGGTCCTGTTTGACAGCCTCAGGCAGCACATGAGGGAAGATGCTGTTACTTTCTGTCTCTGGGTCTCCATCTGTAAGTCCTCAACACACAGACAACCAGATTGAGCATGAAACATTTACAGTAGTGCAGTAACATTGTTGAAAGGTGGCAGGCTGGCCTTATGATTACTGAATGTCAAGGAACCGGGTATTTTCTGGCTGGAATTGGAGGAAGAGGAGGACTACATGCATGGATCATCCCCCGCTGCAAGGAACCGGAGACCGACCGTGGGACTTTGACTCAATGCCGGGGGCCGCAACTCGAGGACTCAGCACCTGTGGACTAATGGTATTTGGGCTACTGTACCAAGTTTGACTGGAGGACGCTGTGTGTAAGTTTTGAAACCAACCGTTGGAGGGAAATCTAACCTCTAAAACTAAGGAATGATGAATGCTGGCTACTCAGTCTACAATCTATATTTTTGAGGACACTTAGGGCGTTTTCACACATACCTCGTTTGGTCCGGACTTTCGGACTTTTTAAGTTTGATCCGAACCAAAATTACATGTGTGAAACCTCCCCCGGACCATGGTCCGGATCAAAAGACCAAATTTTGGTCCGACAAAAAGAGGTGGTCTCGGTCCGGACCAAACTGAACCATGATCCGGTTCGTTTATAGTGTGAAAGCATTTTTGGGATGGTTCGGACTTTCGGACCAAATACAGGAATCTCTGGCAGGCTCTCCTCGTGTTACAAGACCGGGGAAGCTTCTTTAAGGAACAGCTCGGTGCTTAGTGAGAGAGAGAGACTGTAAATGCGCTCAGAGCAGACAGCTGTCAGCTATCAGAGCAGATCATCAGCAGTTTATTTGTTAAGTGGTAGTAAATGTAGGCTACAGTGTATGTTTCCGTTTGTCTCTGAATAAATGCTCCAGAAAGAAAGTCCCGTGTCTTGCTTCTCTACATCACAACAAAACAAAAAGAGCCGCGGCAGTAGGGGAGAGCAGCGGTCAGTTGAATAGCCTAAACTCTGACCCAGAGAGAGGATACGAGAGGACGGGGAAGTTGTCAACAAACCAATCAGCTCTAAGTATCTGGAGACGCAGCTCACGTATGTGATGACGGCAGGACGTAGTTTTGTCACGTAGAGATCTTTAGTGCGCTTGCAAAACTGCAGTGTGAAACCAAAACTTACCGGATCAAATGTATACAATGTAACAAAAACATGAACCTTGGTCCGGACCTTGGTTCGGACTTTTATGTGTGAAAACGCCCTTAGGAACAAAAGGAACATGATGAATCCTGAGGATGCGCTATGTAAGTTTTGTAACTAAGCTTTAAAAGGGACACTTAACCAGACTGAAAATACATGACAAATGCTGGCAGGTAATAAGGATACTGTATGTAAGTTTTGAAGCCGAGCATTAAAGTGACACTTAACCAGACTGAAAAAACATGATAAATGCTGGCTGGTCAGTTTAATGAATGCTGGCTACTCAGTCTACAATCTATATTTTTGAGGACACTTAATCGTGTTGAAAAAAGGGAACATGATGAATCCTGAGGATGCGCTATGTAAGTTTCGTAACTAAGCTTTAAAAGGGACACTTAACCAGACTGAAAATACATGATAAATGCTGGCTGGTCAGTTTACAGTTTACGTTTGTTAACAGTTAAGCTAGACTGAAAGAACATGAGGGATACGGTCTGTTCAGCTCATAGTCTGCTTATTGCTCCAACTAAATTGGTCTGTTTTTCACACAGCTTAGTCCAGAAATAGTTTGAAGGTGTTTATAATATTGTTCATGTTTAACGTAAGAATTCACTAGACATGTATCAATTAACCTGTGATTTAAGACAGGAGGTGTAGTTTTGAGTAGTTTTGCGCAAACTGCGTTTGATGTAGTCACGCAGCTTACAAATAGGGGAGGGGGTTTGCGGGTTAGGAGATTTATTTAACTTTTTATGTTTTTGTCACACCTTGCTCAGAGGTAACAGTTCAACCTTTGCTACAGATTTGTCAGCAAAATCCGGTAGGGTACTCGAGACACGTATGCTTTTCAATTTTGAAGATGGCTGAGCTTTCAATCCTTTCAGTAAACATTAGGGGGCTAAACGGGCCGATCAAACGAGCTAAATTCCTGGATTATTTAAGAAGGAAAAACATGGGGACTTCCGGTGCGGTTCCTATGGCCCACTTTTGCTGACGGGTTACAAATAACTGTTCTGGCGGTACTTTTTGACATTCTGAAGTGTCCCTTTTGTGGAGTCGGCATGCCTACTAATCCTAGTGCTAAGGGAGCTAGCGCGGATCAAGCTACCACCACTAACTCGGACCATGCTGTGCTCACTGCTATTGCTACACTTCGGACTGATATAACATCTGATCTGGCGACTCTCAAAAATGACATTTGCACCTCTGTGGACGCTAAAATAGACACCCTAACAACATCTTTGAGGGCCGAAATTACATTGGCACGGAAAGAGATTCACGGCGACATAGCAGCGGTGAGGGGCGAGGCCGGAGCCTTGGCTAACCGCGTCACAGAGCTGGAAACAGGAACAAATCACTGGGCAGATGCGACTACATCCCTGGAGAACAAGCTACAGATCCTCACCAAGCAGGTGACCTCCCTAACTGAGAAGTGTGAGGATTTGGAGGGGAGGACGCGGAGAAATAACCTGAGGATCATTGGCCTGAGCGAGGGCATAGAAGGAACTCGCCCAACCGACTTCATAGCCTACCTGCTCAAGGATGCCTTACACATCGCTCCCTCCAGCCGCGCCCCAAACCTGGTGAAAGGCCGCGTCCCTTCATTATATGGGTGCACTATTTCAGGGCCAAGGAGGACATCATGCAACGCAAGCAGGTCCACTCCTCTACAACGGGCAAAAATGTATGCTTTTCCCGGACTACACGGCGCCGGTGGCCAAGAAGAGATCAGCATTTGACGAGGTCAAGAAACTGCTTCGGGAACGCCCAGAGGTGAAATACGGCCTGCTGTTCCCAGCGTGATTCAGGATCACCCATAACGGCACCCAGTCTGTGTTTAACACCCCCGAAGAAGCCACAGCTTTTGTCCGCTGTAACATCTTGGTCTAACAACCCGCTTCTGCCTTTGCTTATGGTAAAGTATCCTTACAACACTGACACGGCTAGCGTTTTAAGCCAAGAATGTTAACTGGCATGTTTGTTTTGGTTGATTTGTCACTAGCTAATGTTAACGTAATGCTAACTGCAAGATGCCGGACCTCCTCTACGTTACGTTATCTTTCTTTTACAAACAGTCGGAATGCTACCATAACACTACGATGGAAATGGGTGTTTACTCTGTAAACTTCATCTTGTGCTCAAAAATGCCTACACAGTGTTTGGGCTGTCGTATTTTTGACCGGACACGAAGCAAGTTGTTTTTTTATTACACTCAACTGAGTGCACGCGCAGCTCCCTGTTGGGTCTCCGGTCTCCACATACTTTAAACAGACGGGAAAATACTATTATGAAGACACTGCACATCACGTTTGAGTATTCTTTTAGGTTA
Source organism: Perca fluviatilis (assembly GCF_010015445.1). NCBI lineage: Eukaryota > Metazoa > Chordata > Actinopteri > Perciformes > Percidae > Perca > Perca fluviatilis. The sequence goes on from NC_053117.1 coordinate 12,200,561, forward strand.
CTATTATTTTCCTTAACGGGCTGCTCTACATGAAGGGGCCCCCACTTCAGGCTTCCTTAGCAATATTATTTATAATTCGCCCAGCAGCAGCCTGTTTTGTACCATGTAGTATTGGGATTCAATTTAACAGATTCAGGGCCCTATGTTATTATTTCTGGGTTAGAGCTAACTTCACAGACAAGGGCATATTTCAGTAGAGTAGCTTCTATATATGGGGCTCGGAACTGGTTATATTTACAGTTTAGTAATGATCAACCTGACCTTTGTTCTTGTTCATCTCTGTTCACTGCTGCTTTTGAATTTCGTAATATTGTTGTGAGAGGGTTTGTACTGTTTTCTATAAGGGTTAAGTGAGAAGGTACAATTGTTATAAGCTGCACTTCATACCAGCTGGCTATGGTCAGATAAATCGTTGCTGCCTTAGTTCATTATAAGTGCCCTTGTGTGTTAATACCAGAGTGCCAACATGCTATTTGTATCTCCGCTGCACCTTTTGGCAGGACTCCATTGTGAGTTTTTGAGTGTTAAGATGTATGTAGTAGCGTATGCATGCCCCCTCTGGGGTTGGATGCGGGGGGGTGGAGGGGAATCAAGGGGGGTGTCTGGCAGGTTAAGGTTGTTACTGTATGGTGTAACCTATTCATTTTTCTTACTCATCTTTTTACCCTTTATTTATTTTTATTTTTTTTTTATATAAATTATATTGTTCCCATTTTCTCTCTACCTCTGCTGATCTACTGATGGTTGACTTGTCTCTCACTGATGGAATCTCTCTCTCCAACCTTGCCATTGGAGGTTTCTACCATTTTACTCCCTGCTGCAACTCGTAATGCCACCTCCACGCGGGTGGGGTGAGTAGGTCAATCCACTTCACCAGCTGGAACGTAAAGGGCCTTAACTTCCCCGTTAAAAGGAAGAGGGTTCTCACCCACCTCCAAGAGCTCAACACTCAGATCGCATTCCTCCAGGAAACACACCTTCGCGACATAGACCAGGCCAGACTTCGCTGTGGTTGGGTGGGTCAGCTATTCCATTCAAAATTTCAATTTAAATCCAGAGGTGCCGCCATTCTCATTAATAAAAACATCCCTTTTTCAGTCTCTAAGGTGGATGCAGACTCAAAAGGTCGTTACATAATAGTTACTGGCCGGTTGTACCACTGTCTGGTAATTTTGGCCAATGTCTATGCGCCAAATTTGGATGACGTACAATTCTTCAAGGACTTTCTGTCACGCTTACCTGACATCAACACACATAGTCTGGTCCTGGGAGGGGATCTTAACTGCATTCTATCCACTACTCTCGATCGCAGCTCTCCAAAACCTGCTCCACTTCCATTATTAACAGTTTCTTAAGCTCCTATGTTGCATCCGATGTCTGGCGCTTTCTAAACCCCACAAGTCCATAAGACTTTTTTGCGGATCGATTACTTTTTGCTTGACAACAAATTTCTCTCCTCAGTTCGAAGCTGTAGCTACCAGGCTATTGTAATTTCAGATCATGCCCCATTAACTCTTGAACTAGCTTTACCAAATCAGCCTCTATCCAGTCGACAGTGGCGCTTCAATTCCCTGTTATTTTCCAACGAATTCTTTCGCGACTTCAAGTCCAACCATATTGTTTCCTTCCTAGAAATTGAATAATTATATTATTGAAAGATAATTTGAATAATCTAAAATATAAGACATGTTGTCAGTTATTTCACACTTTTTTGTTAAGTACATAATTCCATATGTGTTCATTCATAGTTCTGATGCCTTCAGTGAGAATCTACAATGTAAATAGTCATGAAAATAAAAAGGAAACGCACCGAATGAGAAGGCGTGTCCAAACTTTTGGCCTGTACTGTATGCTTCATCCCCATCACCTGAGCTGCACAAACAACGTCTTTCATTACAAATACAATTTGAAACACTGTGAACTGGACATGCAGAACACCTCCTTCTGCAGTCACGCGTTCTAAGTTCTAGAACAAGGAGAGAAATCAGGCATGATTCTGGCGCATCAGCTACGCCAAGCAGCAGTCCGCCAAAATATTACAGAAATTCGTACTCCCTCAGGTACCACTAATACAGATTACGACAAAATAAATGACACATTCCGTAACTTCTATTCTAAACTCTATTCCTCTAACTCACTTGAAGATCAGACACCCATGGAAAGATTCTTTGAGAACTTGGAGATTCCCTCCGTCAACGAAAATGTTAAAGACAGATTTGAGGAGCCGGTTTCCGAAATTGAGATAACAAGAGCTGTCGGAGCAATGCAGACGGGGAAGTCACCGGGGCCTGATGGCTTTCCAGTGGAATTTTATAGGGCATTCTCAAATCTTCTCTCACCGCTTCTGGCTGAAATGTTCGGCGAGGCATTTAGAGCTCACTCTCTTCCTCCGTCTTTATGTGAAGCTTCAATTTCAATTATATTTAAGAAGGGTAAAGATCCCCTCGACTGTGCATCGTATCGGCCAATCTCGCTCCTCAAAGCTGACGTAAAGATACTTGCTAAGGCCCTTGCCCACCGCTTGGAGACCGTCCTCCCTAGGGATGCACCGATCCGACTTTTTCAGTACCGATAACGATGCCAGGGCTTTGTGTATCTGTCAATACCCGATACCAATCCAATACCGTTGCTGAATTAATAATAAACTGTATACCTTCCACCTCATACCTTCCTTCCACCATGTGGAAGAGACTAAAGGCACCAGACCTTCCTAACTTAACATTACTTTCCTAACTAAGACAAAATAACATAGATATAATGTATTGAATTCTTATTTATATGTTATTTAAAAAACAATTGTGCATTCAAATCGAAAATATAATATAATCAAACTTCTTAAAATAAATTTAAATAAATAATGGGCCACCTTTATATAGGTTTATAATGGCTTATTCTACTGTCAGTACATAAAATATCACAAAAACATGTTAATGTCATTATGTTTACTAAAAGCTTTCATTAAGGATTTGCTTGGCTCCACGACATTATACAATAACTTTATATGAAGGAAAATCTATGAAACAGTTACAGAAGCTAAACTACTTGTATTGTGCAAACTGCAAAGTAGTAAAATAAACTAAAATCGAATGAATAGCCTACACATACAAACAACTTTAACACGGTTTCCCTTTCAAAACCAAATAGTTGTAAGCTAGTTGTATAAACACTACCTTGGCCACAGGTAAGTTAGGTTGTTGTAGTGTGGTTGTAGTGGGTGACTGAACGGAGCTCCGCTGTCAGCCTCCTTCGCTGTTTGAATAATGTTAGCAGGTCGGAGGATGTATTTCAGCGAGGCAAGTCATCTTAAATCCAGTGTTTTAATCATTACTCTGAACCAGTCTTTCTCAACGGTCTGTAGCGGGACCGGAGGTGGATAGTGTTCATAATGTTGCTCCGCTACATGCTTGAAGTCACAGGTCTTTAATGTTAGCACAGTAACGTTAGAGCGACGGGCAACAACAGTGGCTGAATTATGTCCGATGTGTCAGAAACAAAAAACTTGGGAACAACAGATTGGTCCTCTCTTGAGCACACGTTGTTCTGGTGTATCTCCGGTCTTTCTTCATCCTCTAGCTAACTTTCTTCTCGGTTCTTGAATATGCAGTAGCAACCGTAGCCTCTCCCAGTTTAACAGACTGTTATGCTATCTGGCTAGCTACGCTAGCAGCTGTAATGTTACCCAGCATGCCATTCGGCGGTATAAATGTAAAATTATTAGTGTTAGAAACTGTTTAAGTCTCAAATTGTTATATGCTTTGGTGTTTTATCCTTTTAAAGAGAGTTAATTGTGGGTTATTAATTGTTGTGTTATAAAGTTACTACCATGAGTGAGAAGGGTACGCAGTTAACAGGGCTCCCGTGCTGCGACGGAGTGAAAAAAATAAAAAACAGGCTGGATTTGTTAAAAACAGGCATTCATTTTTCAACCGCCGTCGTCTTCAATATTTTGGTGGTCTCATTTGACGCTGAAAAGGCCTTCGATCGCGTCAAATGAGATTACCTCTTCTATACCCTGCACAAATTTGGTTTTGGTAATAATTTCATTTCCTGGGTCAAATTACTGTATTCCTCTCAAACGGCCTCAATTCGAACAAACGACACCATTTCACCTCCCTTCCAACTGCGCAGAGGTACTAGGCAGGGGTGCCCTTTAAGCACTCTTCTCTTTGTAATAGCAATAGAGCCCCTTGCCATAGCCTTGCGCAGGGACAATAGCATTCATGGTATACACAGAGACAAGGAACACAAAGTTTTGCTCTTTGCGGACGACCTGCTTATCCTGGTATCTGACCCGATGAGCTGCATCCCCAAGATCTTAAATTTATTAAAGGATTTTGGCTTGTTCTCTGGATATAAACTTAATATTCACAAAAGTGAACTACTCCCAATCAACGCTGCATCAGAGCAATGCTCGCTGGACTCTCTTCCATTTAAAGGTCTCACCTAAAAAGTTCACTTATCTTGGCGTAGTTGTAACATGGTAATATGCTGATCTTTTTAGATGCAATTTCCAACCTCTTCTGGGTCGAACCAAATAAGATCTGGAGCGCTGGTCTGGGCTCCCCTTATCTCTCGCAAGCCGCATAAATGCGGTTAAGATGACCATCTTGCCTAAGTTTTTGTATTTATTCCAGTCTGTACCAGTCTACATTAAAAAATGTTTCTTCTCTTCACTAGACCAACTTATGGCTTCATTCATTTGGAACAGTAAGCCGCCTCGGATTCGTAAAACCATTCTTCAGAGACCCCGCTAAGAGGGTGGACTAGCCCTACCAAACTTCCAGCAATATCACTGGTCCTGCAACATACGGTCTCTGTCCGCCTGGCAGTCCAAGCCCGCAGACACTGAAACTCCATGTTCGCTAGCCCTGGAAGCATCATCTGTCTCACTTACTTCTCTTCATTCCATCCTTTGCTCAGCACTTCCTTGGACTCATCCTTTGCCAAAATTCACCATCAATCCAATCATTTGTGGATCTGTCGAAATTTTGATTCAATTTAGGAAGGTGCTTAACTGTAGAAACCTCCCACTTGGAACCCCCATAGCAAAAAAAAAAAAAAAGGAAAAATCAGGCTTTCCCTCCATCCCTCACAGATGGAACTTTCGAAATTTGGAGACTCAAGGGATTAGTTAAAGGACTTATTTATTGACAACACCTTTGCGTCTTTCGACCAGCTCTCCAGAAAGTTCAATCTACCCCAAACTCACTTCTTTTGATATTTACAGATACGGGACTTTACAAATTAGTAAAGTAAATTAGGTCACTTTCCGGCTCTCCCCCCCATAACCCAATTAGACCTTATTCTAGACTTCGACCCTGTCAAGAAGGGGTATATTAGTAAACTCTACGACGCAATTAATAAGGGAGGCAAGATACCACTTGAATCTCTTAAAAATCGATGTGGGCGGGATATGGGTTTGTCTATTTCCGAGGAAGATTGGGATCAGGCGATCCAAAGGATACACTCCTCTTCGGTATGCATGAGACATTGTGTTATCCAGTCCAAAGTGGTCCATCGCCTGCATTATTCCAAAGAGAGATTGTCGAGAATTTATCCAGAGCTTAATCCAGAGTGTGACAGATGTAAACGGGAAACTGCTGACCTATTCCATATGTTCTGGTCCTGCCCGAAACTGACTCCATTTTGGGAATCCATCCTTGACGCTTTGTCTACTGTGTTGCACTGCTCGCTTACTCCTTCGCCTCAGATTGCCATTTTTGGGGTTGTTCCTCCTGCCTTTGCGCACTGGGTTTGGGAGGTTTTGCAATCACTGAGAGTGGAAAAGATATGTTACACCTAGGGCTGTGCAATTAATTGAATTTCGATTTCAATTTCGGCTCCCAACAATCACCAAAATAGTATAATCGAGAAAAAAAGATTATTTTGCCATATTCTCTTTTGCAAGAACACTCTTATTTTGTCTTGTGTTCTGCATGACATGCGCACATCCGCACGCGCACATCCGCCCCTCCCGAAGCCAGTCAGGGAAGAAAATCGTGTGCATATCATCCGGCATATCATGGCAGCAGCGTTTGGGGAGCAAAAAAGGGCAAAACCAACTCAGTTGTCTGGGAACAGCTAACGTTAGCTAACCCTACAGTCCCTCTGCCTTTGACCCCCCCGCTGTAGTATACTGTCTATAGATGTTGTATTACCCCAACACGCTGTATTCACTTACTGTTTAAAACTTGTTCCAGCTTAGTGGGGGTGCATAGGCATACTGCTCAAAAACAACATGAAAAAACATAGTAATGCTCCCTCAGCATTTAGTTTTGTTGTTAAACTGTATGCAAATGATCAGGGACGTTAAATCACCTGTTTCACGTAACGTTACTCTAAGGTACCGTCTATGTGCTGGATTTTTCCTAAGGTTAGCTAGCAAATAAGCCCACTGACGGCGACATTATTGTTGATATTTTGGCACAATGTTTCGTAATGACAGAGGTAGTGGTCATAGTGAGTGAACATGTGATGTGAGACGCACACTGTGTTATGTCTGTGGAACTGTTCAATAGCTGTGTAACGTCATGTGTGATATCTGTAACAGTAGTAAAACAGATGTTATTCTGATCCAAAGACTCTTTCTGTGAGATAACAGGACACTAACAGATTATACCCTGGACGCTATCCATTATATCCAAATGTTAATGAGTAATCGTGTTAAATAATCATGATTTCAATATAGACCAAAATCATCAGGATTATTATTTATTCCATAATCGAGCAGCACCAGTTACACCATGAGAGGGTCCACTTCAAAATTTTACTTGACTTGGAGGCCCTTTTTAGAATTTATAGATGGGTTGGATGCTTGGGTTACTAACCATAAGGGAGGAACATACAATCTGACTTCAGCTGACTGTCCTTCATCCTCTTTTGCTTGCAATAGCGTTCTTGCTGCACTTAACTTGATTTTTAATAAAAAAAAATTCTCATGTATTTATTTATTTATATATATATATATATATATATATATATATATATATATATATATATATATATATATATATACATACACACACACACACACACATACATATATATATATATATATATACACATACATACATACATACATACATACATACATACATACATACATACATACATATATATATTATTTTTTTCTCTCAATTCTTTAGTTATTTTTCTTTCTTTTTTATTGTTGATGTGTGTAACGCTTGGTAATTCATATTACCCTTGACTGCCTGCTACCTGGGGGTGGGACAGGTGGGAGGGATTTTGTTAAAATCTATGCGACCTGTGATTGCTGCATAAACTGTGTTGTTCGTAACTGAAAAATGAATAAATAAACCTAGAAGAAAAAAAAAAGAAGGAAAAACATAGACGTGGCACTTATACAAGAGTCACACTTACGTAAAAGAGATGTAAATCAAAAAATACTTTAAGGTTTCTGCTTCATCTAGTGACGACACCAAAACCAAGGGCTCCATTGTGCTGCTGTCATGGAGATGCACACTCACCATAGACAAAAGTAGTAGACTCTTCAGGCAGAATATCATATATATGTACTACGATAAGGAGTAGGAAAATAGCCTTAGTTTTAGTATAAGCACCGGCTACATATGATGAAAGCTTTTCCCGTGCCTAACCAATTAATTGCTCTCTCTCAATGAATATTCATTAATTATAGGGGGAGACATGAATGTAGTACTAGATTTAAATCAGGATAGATCAGGGGTCAGCCACACGAAAGCCCAAAAACATATATTGGACATGTTCAATGCAGTTGTGGAATCCCACCATTTTACAGACATATGGAGGATGCACAATCCTACTAGCAAGGATTACACATTTTTCTCCACGTCACCTCACCCACTCCCACATTGATTATTTTTTGTGCTCCAGTGAACTTAAGGCAATGTTCCACATGATAGCAATAGAACCAGCAATCCTGTCTGATCACAATGCGCTGATAACCACATTCCGTTGTGATATGTTAGGAGAAAGATCTAGAATGTGGCAATTTAATAATTCCCTTCTCCAAAATACAGATTTTGATACAGAGTTTAGAGCCAAACTGGCAGAGTTTATATCAATCAATACTGACTCAGTTTCGGACCCGGCCTATATGTGGCAAGCCACTAAAGGATTTATCAGAGATTTCACATCTTCCTTTGCGGCAAATTTGAAGAAAAAGAGAGAGGCAAGGATTGCGGAGTTGGAAGAGCATTGTAAATCGTTAGAGCAGTCTCTAAAGACGTGCTTTTCTAAATCTACACATACTCTGAGTCACAAAACGAGCAGAGCTAAATGATTTGCTAAAAAGGAGAGCTGAATTCATAATGCACAGAGTGAGGCAAAATTACTAGTTTAATGGTTGTAAACTAAGCAAATTGCTAGCTCTGAAATTAAAACAAAGCGAGTCCAGAGCTACTATCAACAGCATCCGCACAGACCGAGGTATCTCAACGAATCCTAAAGATATCACCGCCACTTTCCAATCCTTTTATTCAAAATTGTATGACTCCTCCTGTAATCAGGATCTGACACAGTGCCAAAAGTTCCTGAAAGAGCTAAACCTGCCTCTTCTCGACCCAGAGGAGGCAGAAGAACTGGGTCAACCTATTACGTTAGAGGAACTTAAATCAGCATTAAAAACAGCTAAGAAAGGGAAAACACCGGGGTTGGATGGAATTCCACCAGAACTTTTACTACAGTACTTTGACACACTAGGACCTATCATTTTAAAAACTTTAACGTTGGCCATAGAGAGGGGCACCTTTCATCAACAAACCAACACTGCACTAATTTCGTTCATACACAAAAAGGGCAAAGATCCTACGGAGTGCGCAAACTACAGACCTCATTGGAACTGATATTAAGCTTTATTCCAAAGTCTTGGCACTACACCTAGAACGCTTCATTGAGAAGCTAGTCCACCCCGACCAATCAAGGTTTATACCAAAGCGTCAAGCTGCAGACAATATACGCTGATTACTCCATGTAATAGAAGAAGCCAAAAACCTTCCAACAATGGCAGCAGTTTCATCAAAGGCTTTTGACCGCCTAGAGTGGAACTACTTGTGGCAAGTAATGGAGAGGCTTGGTTTGGAAGCCAAATTCATTGACATGGTACGTTCTTTATATGTGAATCCCACAGCTATAGTCTCAAACAGTGGCCTGCATTCACAGCCATTCCCCACCAACCCAAAGCAAAATTACATATATGGGCATCACCATTCACACATCGCTACAGCGAGTTGTCCAGGACAACTATGAATCTATACTAAGTAGTGTTCAAAGGGATCTAGCCAATTGTTCTGCGCTGCCGGCATCGCTACGGTCCAGGATTGCTGTGGTTAAAATGAACATAGTTCCTCGTGTGAATTTCTAAAGTACAATGATCCCCTTACCCCAGGGCTCAACATAAAAAAAATCCCCACTGGCCCCCGGGGCCAGTAGATCAGAGTTTTGCTGGACCCTTCTACATTTTTACTGGCCCTGAAAGAAATATCATCGGTGTGATTGGCAAAGGACAAAAAAGCATGAAAATATACACCGCACCTACCATGAAGCTTCAGGAAATGGTTATAACCATCTAGCCACTGGATGTTGTGCCATTAGCAGCAAAGCTAGACCAGGGGTCAGCAAATACATTTTTCAAAGGGCCAGAATTTTTTTAAGCAGACACTCCAGGGGCCAGACTTTCAAATAAAGAAAATAAAATGATACCTAATACGCATCTTCTTGTTTGATATTTTCACTTTCTTACTTAATTAATGCTATATTTTTTTTTACATGTATTAGTGTAAGCAAACCCCTAAAAACATGTAAAATCCATAATGATAACTAGATAGGCTACTTAACTAGAAAATGATGTCAGATTAGTCCTGTATGCTTAATTCGAAATAAGACAATGTTGTTGCTAAATAATACAACCGGCAACATCATCAAGAATGAAGAACGTGGTTTCATTCACGTGCATATTAAGTAGCCGCATGCATTTGTTTTGGTCTTATAATACATCCATAGGTTTACCGCTCCAGTGGAGAGGATGGCTTGTTTAGACAGCAGCTACGTTTACAAGAGTTTGTCCAAAGTTCAAGATTGGTTGCAAATTAAGATAAACAGTTAGACTACAAACTGACATCTTTCATTTTAGCTAGTTTGTAAAGTCGCTATTTGCAGAGTAGAGCTGTGTTTGCACAGCGTGGTGGACAAGAGTGGACCGTGCAGACAGAGCAGACTGAGATATTGGTTTCTACATGTTTATGCCTGTAGACAGGTAGGTGGGTATTGATAAGTATTGACTCTTTAATCATGGAGGTTTTATTGTAGGCTACTTACAGTAGGCTAACGTGTGTAGCATTAGTTCATCTGCGCCATCGGCGGTAAATAATCCTCGGTAACGTTTCCAGTCAGTTACATGTGCTGCGTGAAGTAACGCACACACCTCGGCCCTGCTGTGTGTGTGCGCGCAGCGTGGGCATCGCTGTTCAGAATCCCGTCTATCTTCCAAAATGCAACGCTTGTATCCAAATGAATTGGTTATAAATTACCTGAGGTGAAAATGTGAAATGTTAACATTCACACGCTTCGTGCCACTTTGTATGACGTTTGCTGATGCAGCAGACAGAGCCACAGTATGTCGGGCAACCAGCCCGACATACGTTTTTACTGGCCCCGGGCCATCGGGCCATTGCTTATGTCGAGCCCTGCCTTACCCCCACCAATACATTTCTGGAAGAAACTTGATACTGTAATTCGGCAGTATATTTGGAATAATAAACAACCCAGGCTACCCTGCAACATACAGCAAACACGGGAGGCCTGGTCCTCCCTAACCTTAAAGTGTATCACAGAGCCTGTAAAACGATAAAACGATGGATTGGAAAGTTTGTAAGTACACCAGAAGTTTATGTAAATAACACTTGCCTGCTGGCTTCTGCTCTCTGCTGTTGTTGTTGTTGTTGTTGTTGCTGCTGTGAGACGAGTGCTTAGGGGATTACCCAATTGACAACCGAAGAGATGCAACAAAAATATTTTTTAATTTAACTTATTTTTTAAGTAAGTGCTGTAATATAACTAGCAGGAGACAAGTAATAATTGAGGGTAAGTTTGGAGACATTACCTTATTTAATCATTAAATTAATACATATATTTTGTTGTATCTCTTTCGTTGTAGTAATTGATAGACGGCCCTAAGCACTCCGTCAAACTGCAGGTAGCAGCAGCAGCAACAGCAACAGAGAGCAGAAAGAGCAGGCAAGTGTTCATAAACTTCTGGTAATTTACAAACTTTCCAATCCATCGTTTTATGAGTGCATAACCTATATATACACACTAGTGTAGACCTTTGATATCATTTCGGGATTATTAGTGGGGTCATTTAAGAGATACAAACGTGGGTCCATTAGCCCCGCGCTAAGCTACTCAGCGGCTAACGCTACTCTACGCTAACTCGCCCAGTGTTAGACCCAGGTGAAAAAAGCTTCTGGGGGGTGTTTGGCTCGAGGTCATGGTGCAAAGGACCCTAGGGTAAATTACTCCGAACCATCACTTTAATGACTCTAAATTACACCTACTTGGGAGACAGAAGAAAATTTGGCTAGCCGGATCAACTGCGACAAAAAAAAAAAAAAAAAAAAAAATAGCTCAGTGCTGGCTCCCCCCTCAACAAACTTTGAATAAAACAGTGGTTGGCGTATTTTCTGGACATAGTTATGCTGGCGCTCTCTACAGCAAGGATTAACAAAGCCAAATCATCGACTATAGACCTATGGAAAAATGCAGCAGCACAAGTATCAGTCCTAATGACCTCAGCATCACAAGAATTAGAGGAGAGCGACTAGGCAAGATGTGATTTCTTTTTTTGTTTTTGTTTTCTCGAGAACGCAAAGGGTGGGGGGTGGGAGAAGGTTGTTGTTCTTGCTCAGTTGTATTGGTCTGTTCTGTATGTTCAAAAAAATATAGAAAATAATAAAAAGTTGATCTTAAAAAGAAAAATTCTGGGCATATAGTGTATCATTCTTGGATGTAACAGTTTGGATTTATTTCACAAAGAGCCCGAAAAACGATGCAATTTTTTGTCGTATACGACAAGCTCGGGCTTATAGGGTTAATGATCTGATTAAGTGGCCAACAGAGCGGTGCTCCCCGTAGCCAGTCCGACTATGTTTTGAATGATTTGCAGTGGGGAGGCTAGTCTTTATCTATGGTCATTACGCACACACCGTGCTCGTAAATAATTTTTCCGGTTTGCGCACAGATCTATTTTTAGACATAATGTTCTATGATCCACTAGTCTCGATAGCAGTATCAATAAGCTCGGACCTTATTGATTTTCGGTTTTGAGAAATTTGGAACCGGGTCCCTAATAGAACCGAGTCTTGAACCAACCCTAGCTGACAGCATGCCAGTCGCTCAGACTCATGAGATATCATTGAAGATGTTAATGTATAAAAGCCTTACCTCTGAGTTGTTCAGTAACAGCAGGATAGGAAGCAATTCCACAAATAAACAGGAGGATGAGGATAAGGCTCCGCTGCAGCCTGGACAGTTGCTTCCATTTCTGCAGGCACACAGATGAGAGGAAGATGGATAATAATGCTAACTTCTATCCAGTTCCTTGAGAATTTCTATTGTTTAAAATGTGCAACCTTTTTCTGGACCAAACAAGCATCATACAGGTCCCATCGTTCAAATTGAATAGGAAAACAATCAAATTAGTGCTGTGGTGGTATACTGATCAAGTGGGGTACAGTACAGCTAAGAACTGAATTCCTTTGAGTATGCTCTACTGATGCAACAGTGTATAATACTGGGACTGGGTTATAACGCATTGTGTCTCAACAAGACAGTAACTAGAGGTGTCAAGATTTCAATTTTAAATCGATCAAAAATAGCTTTTGATTCTGTGCAGATTTATTCTGTGCAGCTAGCCTTCTCCTGACCAGGCTAACAGCCAGGATTTATTAATCCTGGAGCCTTTTCTGTTCACTCAGCAGTGGTTTTACCCTATTGTTATCAGCCTGGATTAAAATACAACAGGTGCATATTGCTGTTCATTTAAGTACTGTAACTGTTACTATTTAAGTTGTGACCATTTTTTTTTTATAATTATTCATGTGACAGTCATTGTTACGCAGACTGCTGTTCATATTGTTGTTAGAAGTTTGATGAATATATTACGGCACTTGTTGAGATAATTAGAAAAGGCTGATAAAATTTCTAGGGATGCACCAATTGGCATATACCGATTTTATGCCGATCAAATTCACTCGGGCGGCGCATGATTTACATCGCGCAACATTAGCACCACACGTTCACATGCAGGGTTTCCGCTATACGCACGTAGCAGCATCGCACTGCTGCTCAATCAGCCGTTTATGAAAAGTCATAAAGTTGTAATTATACACAGCTCTGCAGAGCCGTCTGCTCTACTGATCTCAAGCGAACGGTCAGCCACTCTCTCTCTCCCCTCTGAGGGTGGAAAATATCGTTGGGCACACTGACTTTGATGAATTTACTGTTTATCAGATGAGACAAGAAACTAACGTTAGCGAATGCTGTGGTCCCTCTGCCTCTGACACCCCGCTGGCCACTGTAGGAGACGCTGTATTTATAAAATAAAAAAATTAAAAATAAAAAGAGATGCTGTATTAACTTTACTGTTTAAAACGCTTTCCAGGTAAGTGGGGATGCATACCACTCAAAACCAACATTAAAAACGTAGTCATCTTCCCTCAGCATTTAGTTTTGTTGCTAAACTGTGTGTAAAATGAGCAGTTACGTTAAATGATATGTTTCAGGTAACAGCACACTAGGGTACCGAGGTTTTGTTCCGAGGTAAACGTCGGTAGCTAACGTTAGCAGATAAGCCTGTTGACAGCAATGGCAGTGTTCATATTTATGCACAATGACACATAAAGCAAACTTGCTAAAAAAAAAAAAAAAAAGGAAATACACGCTGTTTTCAGATAACGTTATATATATATATATAATAGCTTTGACCCCTATCTTAACGAAATGCCTTGAGAAAATTGTAGTGTCCCAGCTTAAGGCAGAGGTTGAGCCGGTATTGGACACGTGGCAATTTGCCTATAAACATAAACGCAGTACTGAAGATGCCATCCTCTGCATTTCGATCTTACTTCTAAACACCTTGAGGATACAAAAGCCTATTCCAGAATATTATTTGCTGATTTTAGTTCAGCATTTAATACTGTGCAACCTTATCTGCTTTTAAAGAAATTGAATAATATGCATGTCAATACTGCCCTGGTTAAATGGTTTTATTCCTTTTTGATTAATAGGACACAACAGGTGAAAGTTAACGGCACGCTGTCAGAGGTTAAACATAGCAGTATGGGGGTCCCACAAGGTTCTGTGGTATCACCCATACTTTTTACATTGTATACCAATGACTGTAGGACAGTACACCCAAATAACTATATTATAAAATTTGCAGATGATACTGCAATTTTGAGCCTTCTTCGGAAGGACATAAATCCGTCTGTGTACCATGATGAGATAGACACATTTATTAAGTGGTGTGACACCAACCATCTTATCTTAAATGTCACAAAAACACAGGAGATGATCTTTGACCCAAGGCAAGTGATTGACCATGAGCCGGTTGTCATAAAAAATCAGAAAATTATCCAGGTCATGTCTTACAAATACTTAGGTGTCCACATAGACAATCTTCTCCGCTGGAAAAACACACATTGACCATCTGTGTAATAAATTGCAGCAGAGATTATACTTTTAAGGCGAATTGAGACTGTATGGAGTAAGTAGCCAGATCATGCTTATGTTCTACCGGGCGATTCTGGAGAGCATTATTAGATATGGAATTACAGCATGGTTTGGCAACCTAACAGTGCAGCTAAAAAGCAGGCTGGTCAGCACACACAAGGCAGCTATGAGGATAATAGGGAGGAAAGAGTACAAGCCCATACAGAGCTTGTATGAGCAAGTAGTCAGAAAACAAGCTGAAAGAATCACCGCAGACTCTCTACACCCTCTCTTCCCTGAATATGAACTTCTGCCATCAGGCAGAAGATTCCGTTGCGCTAAGATGTAAAACAAACAGACTAAAGTTATCATTTATTCCAACTTCTGTTAAGCTGCTGAACTCCAATAGTACATTTTAGTCCAGCAGAGTGGGGGCAGTAAATACCCCAGCTATTTTAGCATTTCACACTTTAATTATTACAGTTAATTCTCAGGATGTTGTGCTTTCTGTGCCGTCATGTGTGTCCTCTTTGTCTTTTGTGCTTTTGTGTGCTTGTGTCTCAGGACGCTGTGCTGATCTCACTTTTATGTTGATTTTATTTTATTTCACTTTATTTGACTGTATTTAACTTGAGAATGTTTTTATGTTACATATTGTCTGTGTTGTGAAGCAACGGATGTGGCACTGTGCCCAAGACAAATTCCCTCGGGGACAATAAAGTGTATTCTATTCTATTCTATTCTATTCTAACGTTAGTGTTGATGTTCAAACAGGCCTGTGTGTGTGTTTTGAGAAATATCTTTAAACTGCAAGGCTATATTTATTTTGTTTTTATTGGTTATTTATATATTATTTTATTGCTATTACCTGTTTTGATACATACAGAAGTTTAGTTTGCTAAATATAATCACATTTTTTTGTTGGATATTGGATGTGAAAAGAAAGAAATGGTTCTTCCATAACATTGCACTTTAGATGTGTGAATTTCCCACACCAGGAGTAACTTATATAGTTCTATTTCATAGCGATCGATTATCTATTAAAAACTATTTCTATGTTCTACGCAAAATGTAAAATTTTCTATTAAAGAAAAGGTAGAAAATATACATTTGTGTGAGCTGTAAAGTGGTTAGAAAAATTAAATCTGTATCGGCTAAAAAAATTTTTTTAATTTTTAATTTCAAATGTCTTTTAAATTAAGTCTGTTACTAAAGGCAATACATACAATGCTGTACATGTGTGTTTCTATAGTGGACCAATGCACCTTGAATTATTTTAGTTGATTCATTTTTTTTTTTTTTTTTTCTTCATTCTTTAACAATAAAGGATCATGTTTGTTCCGCTTCCATGTGCATTTTATTTGGCATTCTTAGCACACAATTTGTGTTGTCCAGTAAACTGGGACTATAATTTGGGAGGATTGTACAATTTTAAGAACATATCCTAATTGTACAATCCTCCCAAATTATAGTCTTAGTTCACTGGACCAGTAACTATATAGTGATGTATGCTACTGTACATTCATGTAACAACAGGGAGAGGACACCCCAATGGTTTTTGAACTTATATTTTGCTGGGGGGAAATAACAGATGAATATAACTTTGTTCCATTCATGTTTACAGTGTGCAATTTATCACTTAATTATCTTTATAGTTTCTAGATTTTAGAGTCCAATTTCTTCAGTGTCTTTTTTTTCTATGTCCATATATACAAGGGAGCAAAGCATATAATATGTAGAGAATGAAACTCTGCCTCTGTAAAAAAAAAAAAAAAGAAAACTCTCTATAGGAACAAAACTGTTAAATATAACAATACATGTCATTATGTGGGGGGCTCTCCCATTTTCAACATATTTTTTATTCTGAATAAACACTGGTAAGATGTTTTATACTTCCTATGGATATAAATCCACTTAATCTTATTTCCATATAGGGCTGGGCAATATATCAATATCGTGATAGGAGACTAGATATCCTCTTAGATTTGGGACATCGTAATAATACGTGTCATTTTCAGAACTTACCAGACTGTTGTAGCTGCTCTATTATTTCATTTGCCTTAAAAGGTGCTCTAAGTAATGTGAAGCATTTTTTAGGCTACAACATTTTTTTGTCACATACAGCAAACATCTCCTCACTATCCGCGAGCTGCCTGTCCCCTGAACAAACTTTAAAAAAAAAAAAAAAACACGGTTTCTGTAGACAGCCCAGGCTCCACAAACGGCAACAAAAACAAACTGTGCCAACCTGCACAATGAACCATAACAAACAGTGTTCCAGTCAATAACCGACAAGAAGGAGTTGGTTGAGTCATGAATACGCATTGAGGAAGTAGCCTACGTGCTAACACTGCTGCAGTGATGGCTCAACCAGCTCCTTCTTGACAGTTATTGGCTGGAACGCTGTTTGTTATGGTTCGTGGGGCAGGTTGGCGCAGTTTGTTTTTGTTGTCAGGGGACAGGCAGTTAGCGGATAGTGAGGAGATGTTTGCTGTATGCGACGAAAAATGTTGTAGCCTAAAAAAAGCATCACATCACTTAGAGCACCTTTAACCCACAGTGTCATTATACCAACATTACCATGATTATTTATCAAAAATCTCATTGTGTAAATATTATGTGAAAGCACCAATAGTCAACCTTATAATATTGGTGCAAATGTCGATAGAGATATTTGGTCAAAAATATTGTGATGTTAATGAATGCTTAAATTTATTTTTAATATAATCCTTGGTACATTTAATGGCATATTAATTAATTAATTGAGTCATTTATTTTGGTAGCAGACGTTCCATGGCCCTTTGAGTTGATAGTAAACTCTGAATTTATCCTCAAAAGCACAACACCCAACTGCACTCTTCAGATCCACATCTTTTTCCATAGATATGTTTGCAAGTATCAGCAAATAAACCCAGCACTGGCAAAAGAGGGACACATACGTGGTGTCCTTATCAGGTCTTAGCAGGGTGGAAAACAAGAGCACTTGAAGACAAGAAGAGAAGGAGAAATGCCTTTATGAACAGCTCATAGATGCAACTTACTATGTTCCTACAATAAAGGTAGCTGCAGTTTCAGGACCAGTCCTAGGAACACATTTCTACTATCACATTTCGTATATTCTCGCTTTGCCAGACCTTCCTCCACAGCGCTGCGGAGGAAGGTCTGGCTAGTCCACTCAGCATTCCGGGATGGGAGAAAAACTGCTTTGGTTTATTGGCATTTCTTTAAACCACGGTTTAAGCCATGGTGCAGCTGCAAAATAGCCTCGGGAAGGAACTTATTTTGGTGGAACATGTGTACGTTCAAAAGTTGTTTTAGTCGTGCAACAGAAAACTCCGATTGCACAGATAGTCTAGCTAGCTGTCTTGATTTACCCTGCAGATATCCAAGGAGCAGTTAACCATAGTCCTCATAAATCGATCGGGGTTTAAAATTCCAACACAAAGAAAGAGGAAGGTAACGGACATCCGACCGAAAAGAGTGAAATCCGATGGAATTTCCCAAGCAATCCCGGAAGTTGAATGTTGTGGAATATAGACTACATTTTTTATGAACCTGGCTACCTAACTAAACAATACAGCCTACTGCTCAAGCGTCAACACTAAAGTTCGCAGCTAGCTAACTAAGATGGGTTAGGGTAAGGTTAAAGGACCGGGTTTGGGTTTGGGTAACTACATTCTAGCATCTACCCTAAAAACCAGGGTCCAAGAAATGTGATCCTAGGATGCGGTCCTAAAACTGCAGCTTCCTCTATGACATGACCATGCTACTCACTCACCCTCCAGCAGGACTGCCTCCTCCACTGCTTGCTGTTATTGTAACTTCCACTTCCTTGTCCAGCAAAGTTTATAGATATATAGTCCTGTCGAGATGGGGGGTGCATGTCTGTAACCCAGTGCTGGAGGAAGAAAGAGACACACTGAAAAGGGGTGCGAGTGAGAGGAGAGTAACTTAGCTGGATAGAGATGGCTGGTGTGGTGAGCCAGGTGGCAAGCTAGGAAAACAAGATGCAGCTTGCATGTGACACAGACTGATACATGTAGCTAGGTGTAGTTGTGATAGGATTACAAATTAACACAATATTTTCAGATAATAAGAGAAGACTTTGCCCCACTTTAAATCCCTTAACACACATTTGGCTTTGCAGAGAAAACCTTACTTAGGTTTTCACGCTGACATTAGTTGCTGTAACCTAAATTCGCAGCACATCTAATTCTGAGCAATATAACTAATGTTCGTTCCGTTTCATTTCAGGGGAAATGTAACGTTAAGCATAATTGTTGGTGGTTAACACAGCTAGCAATAACGTTAACGTTAGCGGTCATCCTATATGCAAATGCCACGATACAATGCCAAGTGTCAATCAACAGGCTAATTTAATTGATATTAGTGTCAACCTAGCCAAATGTAAACTGATTATCAGTAAACATAGCGTATCCAGTCGATATAGCTAACTCTTGCAGCCGGTATTAACGTTACATACCAAGTAATTAACTGTAACTGCATTCTAACGTTATTTTACATTCCACAAACAAGGCGGAAACACCGGTTTAACGTTTGCCCCGCCGTAGCGGCTGCTTTGCCTAGGCGTCACTGGCTCGAAGTAACGTTTTGGCGGATTCACAGCCTAACTTTGGACCGAGGCATGGCTTGAGGCCTAACACAACCAGGACATGGACCGCTTTTTAAGTAACGTTAGAAGAAACATTCTTATAACTAAAACAAGAGGATATAATGGGCGTCCAGAAACATTTAAATATATAACTGACATTACGTTACCTTTGAAAAGTATCCAGCGTTAATGTTAAATTAGATGTGCAATCAGTCTAATCCACAACCAGGAGGGTATAACGTGAACGTTAACAACAGTCAAAACTGCAGTTAGCTCGACGTAAATGAAATAGCCTCGGGGGTCTCTTGTATCATGTGTATGAAACACATAACCGATACTATTACCGAAAGCCACGCAGTTTTAGAACTGTTACTCAGACCACTGAAAAAAGATAGTATCCACTTGTAGCTTAGGATGTGATGTTGCTCACTGTCAACAACAATTAAATGTGACTCTCACCAGGTGCACCCATGCTGCCTTCAGTGACTTCCTCGAAATATCGTAAACACCAGGTTGTACTATACCGGTATTTTGATCTCTGAATGGTAATTTCAAAATAAATAAATTAAAAACATCCTTTATTTTTAAGTGATTCTGAAATATATTGTTAAATTATAACAGAATTATTTTTCATGTTCACATATTGTGACAGAGGGATCACTTGGCTATAGTGCCATTTGTAGTAGGCCTATTCTGACAAAACATGAATAAATGAATATATCAATATTTAAAACTCGTTATCAATACAGTGACTACTAATACTGATGTCACTGTTATTTATAATAAACACTGTAATAGTGGCTTATACATATTTAAATTAGCAACTATAACTAAAGCAGAAACTTTACACATCTTCTGTTGCAGAGTGAAAATCTATCTGTTCAGACTGTAGATTGGCCCATAAGATTTATTTATTTTGATTAAGACAACATACATTAATCACCATGCAATATGCAAACTCCACATAGAAAGGCCCAGAGCAACCTGTATTTAAACCCAGAACCTTCTTGCTGTGAGGTAGAAGTGCTAACCACTGAGCCACCATGCTGCCCAAAAAAAAAGAAGAAAATTCAAAAAAAATAATTAATATTTTAAAAACTCTTTCTCTACCTCTTATTGTTTCTAAATGTAGCACTTGAAGCAATTCAGCATATTTGCTGAAGTAGATGTACTTGCATGCAGAGATGAGGACTTGAGACTTAGTGACTTGGACTCGAGCCTACTCGAGTCACCATTTCAATGACTTGCGACTTGACTTGACAAAAATGTAATTACTTGAGATTCGACTTGGACTTGTAAGTTAATGACTCGAGACTTGAGGATGGCTTGCGTGTATTCACAAGTTTGAATTTTAGCTGTTAAATATAAAATAATAAATTTAATGTTGTAACGTTTCCGTCTAACTGTCTATCAAGTATGCTATACCAGCGGCAGCAACGCAAACTGTGAATCATGATTGGATGACTCAAAAAGCTCCCCGATATGTGATTGTCGTGATTGTATGACTGGCTGTCAGTCAAACTCCTTGCTATGGCAAGTTATAACATCAATCATCAATAAATAAATATATAAAATATCAGCTTTATCTAGGCTGTAAAAAAAAGTGACTTGATTTGGGACTTGACTTGCCTAAGTACGTGCCTAAGTACTTGACTTGAGTTGACATTACCTGTGATTTGACCAAAAAAATAAAATAACTCAAGACTTGCACCGAATGACTTAAGACTTGAGCAAGTAAGTCACATCACTGCTTGCATGGTTCTTGCAATTTTTGGATTGTATCCACATGGTTGAATATACTTAAGTAAGGATTGTAAGGTTAAGCATCAGCTTAATTATTAAAATGTAAAAGTTAAGTTTTAAATGTTTCTGAAACTGTGTAATTTTTCATCTGATGATCATAAATCTGTAACAGCAAACGAGACTAACAGTGAAAAGAACACTATTTTATATATATTTTATTAATGCCTTTGCCTGGGTCAGATTTTTCCTGCAAAGTCACAAAATGATTTACAGCAGGTAGACGGTGCTACAGAGCACACATTCTGATGGGTCACAGATTTCGGTGTAATACCGGTTATAGAATCCAGGGTAGCAGGAGATTTCTTTATATTGGCCTAATTGTATTTTACTTTTATTTTAGAAGTTATGCTGTAGTTATGGCTGATACTGGGGCAGGGCCATCACAGAAAAGAAGGAAATTAAATAGAACAACTAAAAGCTAAAAGGGAAAGTGAAAGACAACGGGCGAAACCGAGTCAATCTCGGTCGGGCTTTCAACAGATGGAGACAATTATGGTATTATAAATGTTTCAAAACACACCCCAAAATGGCCTACTATTTTATTTTCCCTTGTTCCCCTATACTTGTGTAAAGCGTCCTTTGGTTTCATGAAATGCGCTATATAAGTTATTACTACATTGTTTGCTATAACAAACTCTTAATGCTTTGGCTCGTGATACAGTGATACCAGGTTAAGCTCACGATACATCCAAAGTACGCTAAGTTACCGTATGCAACACTTGAAATGCAACATATTCTCTTGTTGTAAATTAATGATTTTCTGTCTGAGCAAAATATTCATCGCGACTATATGACCTCCCGGTAACGCTAACTTAGTAATATACAGTGGGCAATAAAGCACTATAAATAAAAGACCTTTACAACAGTAGGTGTGGTAAAAACACTACAGTTTTTTTCCAAAGCGGCTGCTAGAATCAACACAAATTGAAAGTTACATATAGCCACTTTAAGCTCATCTCCCCCTGTGTAAAACAATATGCAACAAAATCCATTTAAATTAAATGAATTCATAATGAAGCACCATACAGTATAACATCTAACGTATAGTAAAATACATTTTAGTTGTAGCACTAGCAAAAGTAGCTTGGGGGTAATACACCCTCCAAGTCTGCAGAATACCTACTAAGCAAAACACAGCAAAAACCCTTAATTTACTGGTTAAAGCTGCACCGATACATGTTTTTACATAGGCAATGGATCAAATGACTACATGTAAAATGAGGAGTTATATGTATAATACCTTTTTTAGAATTATCACTGGACTGCAGTTCCCCTCAGAACTACAGAGTTCTAGCCTTCTTTAGCACAATGTTTTGTATTTTCAGCCCCACAACTCTGCTCCAATTGACCCCATTTTCAGGCAGCTGTTTTGCAAAGATGCAAAGATCAGATGTACTTATATATATATAATAAAAAATAGGGAATTTTAAATTGAGCCTTGTCTCTATATAGATCTGTTTTAGATAAAGGCCTGCATTTAAAGTAAATAAAGGCACTAGCTGTAATTTGAGAATTTACAGTATGAAAAAAAATAATGTTAACAGTAATATTTTTCTGCTGTTGATGCAGAAATAAGTACTGCAGGTAGTTAAAATATTTAAGCGTTTAAACCAAGGCTTAATGAAGGTGTATGTAGGTTTGGGTTAAAATGTCTTCACTATTGAGTGAGACCCGGGTTTCATGGATTCATAAACCTCCATCATCGTCACTTATCTCACAGTCCCGCAGTGCCCCAGGTAACTCTGCCTCTGAGTGTCAGCCAGGAATTTGACTTCCCTCTCTCTGTGGCCCTGTCTATTTCCTTGCTGACAGGAGTAAGTGATGGTCTGAGTGGAGAATCTGCTGTTCAGATGCAGAAACTTCATCTGTACCACATCTGTTCCTTCTGGATACTCAAACTGGAGGTAAAGGGTTTGCACATGAGATATGATTAAGAGAAAGAAGTTAATAAATAAGTGAAATCTAAGGAGGATGAAAAGCAATATCTGGATCAGACGCTCACTTGTATCTTCAACTGTGCTCAACCAGTGAAATGACACGTTGGTGCCGGAATCCTTCAGCCAAGCTTTTACTGGAACCTGTAACCATTAATGTTATCAGGTAACACTTTATAATAATGGTACATGAATTATCATGAATTCATGAATTACTTAATTCATGAAAAAGTATGAATTCATTCATGTAGTACTTCATGAACTATCAGTAATGTACAAAGATTAATAGTATCTCATGCATCACTCAATGCATTAACTACGTTAATGCATCGTTAATGCATCAATTAAGGTATTTCAATCATCATGATTTCTGATTTATTAATGTTCATGTCTTCTTTAAAAAACTGACTAGTCACAGCAGTCTCTGAAGAATTTTAGTGTTGTAATCATATTTAACTAAACATTACTTCTTAATTACTTCATCATGTCTGTGGCCCTTCAAATAAAATGTTGACCTGGTCCATCTTTAACATTGATAAATATCACATGTGTAAAGATGTGTTATAGTAATAAAAAGACTTATAATTTGGATGGCTGACCTTCACAATAAAAAGGGTGAATGGGTTAATAGTTTTAGGGTGGTATATTTTTGTTATTTACTATTTATACCTATAACATTAAAAGCAATCATTAATAATCTGTGGCAGACAAATTGTGAGAATACTGTAATATGCGTTTAGTATGCTGCACATAACAGACTGACAATTAGCCACTCAGACCTGAGCATTTATCTGCTTCCATTTAGGTGCTATATCAATTAGTGTGTTAAATGTATTAAAAACCTTATGTAATTATAATTCCCTGCTTTACATTCTAAATGCCTGATGCATATTACAGAGGTATTGCTGTAACCGTTCCCCTAAACAGTGTCCTCAGTTTAGCAATCTACGCCACCGTTCATAATTTTGAAAGTGCAAGGTCTAACACACCTGTGTTTCTGTTTATTGTATGTTCTCTGATAAATCCCGTATATTGGTGACTTGTAAATCAGTCACGTTTGGACTTGTTGAAAGATTCTTTTTATCCTCTTTTGACAGAGGCTTGATGTTTTCTCCTGTTCTCAGTCTTACTGCTGAGCTAGACTGAGTACTTCCATAACCAAACAAACAAGAGTATTTCCCAAAATATCAGAGTACTTGTGTAAGTGAGGAACTGGCAACAGTGGAAGTGACAGTAGCAACCTAACCTAACCTCAATCCCATGTTTTTGATTTACAGCCCAGGGTTGGGTAGTAAGGGATTACATGTAATCTGGATTACATAATCAGATTACAAAAATCAAGTAACTATAATCGACACACATTACAATAAAAAAAATGTGTACTCAGATTACAGTTACATTGTTGAGGATTACCTGATTACATTGTATCATGCAAACAATGCAACTTTTTTATTATAGCCCGTTTTAATTTGACAAGCAGTTCATTCATTTGTCCACTAGATGTCACTATCATCCAATTGCCTGTGTAGTTTCTTGACAAGAAAAAGGTTCAAATCAAAACTCAAGATGGAAGAGCCGTCGACGTGGAAAGACAGACCCATTTAAATTGGGAAAAATGCGTTTACTAGTTGGCAATATCGCCACAACTTCGATTTAAAGACAGTTGAAAATAATAATGTGTAAGTTGTGTGCAAGTATTGTCAACGGCGCTAACATCTACTTCAAATATGAAGAAACACTTGGAGGTAAGTTGAACGTTAACATTAACATTACAGGAACATGCTCGGCATCGTTCAAACATTGCTAGGTATAAGGTGGTCCAATGATGATAAACTGATGGTTTCAGTTATTTCACCATTTAGTGAAGGTTAAATTTGCATTTGCCACATCAGTATTGATCATGGTAGCGATGGTTAGGCTAAAGGCCTTTTATAGTTGTGCGTCGGCTCCACGCAGAGCTCTCGCCGTAGCCTTAAAAAGTGGCCTGATGTTTATACTTGTGCGCTGGTGTGTGCGTCGAGCTGCGTGTGTGTGTGTGGGGAGTGTGTGGTAGAGAGAAGTGAGAGAGTGCCGGCGATTACCTTCGGAGCTCGGAGCGAGTAGCGACTCTAGAGTCATAGTGAGAGAACAAAGTGTCTCCTCTGTGCTTTCTGACTACAGTGGGAAATATGTAGCAGGGAAGTAATAACCCTCTCCTTGATTTCATGTTATTTATCAAATGAGAATAAAAAACGAAAGCAGCGCTACGTCGTGTCACAATGCAAGCTATGATGACGATGGTAGTTAAATTTTTCGAGAGGTGCACGTCAGGCTACGGCGTAGGGTCCGGCGTAGACGCAGAGGGGTCTACGTCTACGCCGGACCCTGCGCCGTCGATTTGACGCACAACTGTAAAATGGCCTTAACCGTTATGTCGACCGCTCATAATGTTATATTGGATTTTTTTAATGGATCTCTTATCATTGTAACATCACTCAACTTGTTAGTTATCTTAGGTAACATTAATACAGCAGTGTTAGTGCGGTAGTAGTCTAATATACTGTGATCTAAGAGTAATCCTAAAGTAATCAGATTATGTTACATGTTTTGGGTAATCCAATAGATTACGTTACTGATTACAAAAATTGCCATGTAATTTGTAGTCAGAAATGGATTACATTTCAAAGTAATCTGCCCCAACCCTGCTTACATCTTACAGTTACATGTGATCTCCAAACGATCATGTTTGAAATGCTACAGTAGTAGATATTGTAGTGTGTGTTGTTGATACCTGAGGTTGGAGTGGAGACAGACAGGTCTTTGGCGCTGCTGTGAAGTCACAGAACACTTGAAAAGCATCAGCTGGGCTACCCTGGTTAGGGTCAATGTATAACATCCCTGAGGAAGATCAATTTTCAAATTTATTTTCCAAAATTACAACACTGTACAAACAACAAACGTGTTGTTAACATACTCCTTTGCCTCACTACAGATAATTGATAATGATGATATATGATTAATTAAAGAGGAGCAACAGTTTACATTATTCCCTTAAAATACTTTATGCTTGTAATTATTCAGAGCATCAGTCAATGATCCAGTGTCAGTGTGTTACCATTAGTGGAGTTGGGGTGAGTGAGCCAAAGCTCCAGACATGTAGTAGCTGGGTGTTGTTTGCTGCCATCTGGTGGATATATGAGCCAGTGAAGATCTCGCTGAAGGGAGTCCAAGAGAGTCTGGACCAGGACTAGTTGGGCTTGTCTGACATACTGTATGCATGAGTGCCTGAGATATTAATTGCAAAATAAAGAGTGATATACAATATGCATGGATGAAATGACATAATAAATTATTAGATAAGTGCTAGTAAGTGCTACTTACCTGGCAATAAATATTTTTCTAAATCTGATTCTGATTCTAAATTGAAGAAACTACAAGCAGCAATTTAATTCAATTTAATTTGGAAGTGCTGTACTAATGCTGTAGTACACCTTTAAGATACTAATCAATCCAGAAATAAATTGGAGACATAAACTTTGTTGCATATCAACATTGTGGAATCAAGCAACATTTTAGTCACATGTTGACCTTTTTTATTTTTATTTTGTCAATATTAAGATTTCACATGAGTGATCTTATTTAGATGTACACTACCGGTCAAAAGTTTGGGGTCACTTAGAAATTTCCATTCCACTCCATTACAGACAGAATACCAGCTGAGATCAGTTGCATTGTTTTTTTAACCAGGGCAGCAGTTTTCAGATTACATTATGTGATTACATAATTGCAAAAGGGTTCTCCAATGTTTTCTCAGTTAGCCTTTTAAAATGATATCAGATTAGTAAGCAGAATGTGCCTTTGGAACATTGGATGAATGGTTGCTGATAATGGGCAATGTAGATATTGCATTAAAGATCAGCCACTTCTTTCTACAACAGTCGAGAACACTTTTGCAATGAAAGGGATTTAATTCTTGCAGGTTTTGTTGTGCATGATCAAAAAACACAAATTGCACCCTTTATATATATATATATATATGGAGCCACACACTTTGGAAGGCCTTGTATTCTTAACCTAATGGCAGAACATTCTAGATTAAGTTAACAATCTAAAGAGAATTATAGTAAAGCATGTACACTTTTTTCTGTGTCATTAAAAGAGAGCTTATAACCTTGCATTTCTGAATTGATAAAAACAAGCTTGGATAATACTTCTAGAATGCTATTCAAAGGATAAGTGGCTAACAAAAGATAACCCAAGGTTCTCTGCCACGGACTTAACATTGGCATTCAGTAAACCAAGGGAGGACTGTGTCTGTACTTCATGATGTTTTTGACCAAAGATTAAAACCTTTTGTTTAGTCGCTATTGAATTGTAGGAAGTCAGCTGCCATCCTGTCCTTGACATTGGATAAACAGGAATGTTATCTGTGTTTTCTGTGAATGTTTATCCCATGATTGATTTTGAAGAGATGCTTGTTAGTTGGGGTTGTTTTTGTTTTTTTTGCTATTTTTTCTTCTTTTATTTTTCTTTCAACTACTCACACAGAGGGCAGCCTATAGACCATTTTCACAACAGACATTTTGGTTTGCCAAATACCAGCCGGGAGATAAAATCTGGGGTAGACAGTTTATTTTTGTTGAGCAAAAATTCTGCATATTGCAATTCAAGTGGTCCAGTGCTGCATGCCTCAGAGATAATAAGAGGCATATACTGTCACTTAAAAATGTGGGATTTTGATGGATGACCTTTTGACCTGGGGGGTCAAGAGGTCACGACCTGTCAGAAAGTGATTGATGCCTTCCAGGTGTGTGTGACTGGACTGTTCTGGAAGCTTCTAGAAGGAAGGCGTGTCCCGGAAATGATGTGTGTTAAGTGATGCAATGAGGGCGTCACAGGAAGTAGAAAAATGTTTCATTTAAATGATCCAATGAGCGTTAGAGATGAAATATCCGGATGTTTTTGAAATGATCCAGTGAGAGAAGAGGGGTGTAGCGCTAATTTTGAGCATAAAAAGGGTTTCTTCCCGCTTGAAACAGAGAAAGATAGGTTTTTCATTCTTACACACAGCATGAATGTAAGTTTGAGTAACGCTGGAGAGATGTCTGGATAGAAGCAACCCGCTCCATTGAGTCCGCGTTACCAAGGAGGCACCTCCAGCCGGTGGGCTTCTTCGCTGATCTGTGAGACTCCAATAACAATGTTCCAAGATTCTGGTTACGACCACCCGAGCTCCAAAGAAATGCGTAGTGTATCTGTGCGGGCAGATGCCAGATGCCCCGGTCCAGAATCTCTGCATGAAGAATGGCCTCTACAAGCTAGTGGTATGTGTGGGGCCTGGGGGTATGTCTTCAAGTAAGAAGGTGAACTTTGCTTTTATCGTTGAAGGAAGGGGAGATGCTGACTCCTTCTACAGTCATGGTGAAAATGAGCTTTGACGACTGGGGGGTGATGAAGACGATCCTACAATTTGGCACTGCATCAGGCAACCCCGAGAACCCGACTACCGCTACTCAAGATAAAGAGACTCAGACTGTTTTGATAGAATGTAAGGAGGAGGAAGTGTCGGTGAACATCGGTAGCAGCGCTGAAGACAATCCCGAGGGGGAGCGTCCTAGAATGGATAATTATCCCAGCGATAGCGACCTGTCTAAGATGAACATCGTCTGTGGATCAACATGGCCATCTGTTACCACAGCCGTGGGGCGCTGGTGGTTCCAGGCCCTTCTGCTCTCCAGAGATTCGGAAACAACGAGGTCCTGTGACCTCTTTGTTTTGCAAAGATTTAATACAGAGTGCGGCTTATTCAGAACCGTGCTTGCCTTACCAGCATTGGAATGGGCTGACAGGATGATGGAGGTGGGGGATAGATTGACCAATCTCTTCCATAGAAAAATACACTGGTTGTGAAAAAAACTCTAAACTTTTGATTTTTGATTTTTTTATTTATTTTTTATTTTTTTTAACCACGCCCATACCACACCTCTTTTCCAGAAGTTTCCAAATACTCGCTCCCAGAATTTTCGTAACCACACCCCCTTTACAATAGTATAAAGACTGAAGCAGACAGTGACAGAACATGGTAAGATGTTCAACGGGGAACAAAGAAAGATTACAACAATGTTCGACTCAGCAACAAAGAGACCCCTTTACACCCTGGACAAAAAACTTACACACGCGGGTCCTCTTCGCCTCCTCAGAGACAGACGGGCATGACCTCCAAGGCCCCCGCCCCTCCCCCCGAGACAGACAGGCTGGATTATGCGATATGAGCTGAACGCTGGCTACGCTGCTATACGGGAGTCTGAGACATTTGACATGCCTCCGGACAGTCAATCTGAGGAGGGAAACCCTGCTAAAGTGGTCTGTGAGGAGGCTGTGGAGGCGGAGGAGTCGTTGGAGGACGATTCAGAGTCGGAGAAGGAGTCGGAGGAGGAGGAGGAGAGCCCTACAGATGCTCAGGAGAGCCCTGAAAGCCCTAATCCGGGCAAACAGGAGGACTGCCAGGAAGATGAGACCGATGGGTGGGTATCTTCTGTCCTCATCGACACCGTCAAATCAGCCGTTTTCACCTTCTCAACTTGATTATACACAAAGACAGACGGGCTCTGTGTCATGGATGCACGGTTGACCATCCGAGCCAGAGGCAGCATGACAACTTTTACGGGGACAACTTCTATCGTTTGATGAAAAGACTCATAACACCTTGTTTCATTCCAGCTATTCAACGTCTGTTACGTGCACGCACCATCGAAACAGAAGATTTCAGAGTGCGCATGGTAGCAGAGACGCTACTACATGAACTGAAACTAGCAAAGAAGATCTTTGATCCCATCACCGAGATATGACCATTTTGATTGGTCAGGATTCGTGATTCTGTGAAAATCTTCCAACTGCGTTTGGTCACCGAGTGTTATGAGGACTCATAAGAGTTATATTTTACCATATTTAGAACGGAAAACAAAACCAAAAAAAGAAAAAAAAAAAATCACGTTTTTAAATGCGTGACATTTACTTTTAAACATATGTAACCTGCATGTATCTTTGAATATTTCTTTTTTATCTTTATATCTGTTTTAAGAATTGTATTTTTCTTTTCAACAAAATATCACAGTGTTTTTAACATATGTAATCCAGTGTGTATCCTTGAATATTTCTTTTCAACAAAACTTGAATGACATGTTGTATCTACAATCTTTTGTAAATAAAGGAAAAAAAAAAAAAAAGAAAAGAAAATGAATAAAGACTCATTCTTGCATACGGATGTCTTAGAGAACTGTTGAGGTCTCAGAGGAAAGGATGGCAGAGAAACGTGTGATGGAAAAAGTGTATTACGATCCTCTAAATCCAGCCAGCTATGGAGGTGTAAAACGACTCCGTCAGGGTGTAAAGGATGAGACTGGCGAAAATGTCAGTGTTCAGGAAGTTAGAGATTTTTTAGCAGAGCAAGATGCTTATACATTGCATAAGCCTGCCAGAGTACATTTCAAGAGAAACCAAAGTGTTTGTTACTAAGCCTTTAAATCAATTCCAAGCCGATCTCTGTGACATGCAAGCCTTGGCAGAACATAATGACGGATTTATTTATTTACTGACCGTCATAGATGTATTTTCGAAAAAGCATATGCGTCGCGTGCGAAGAGGAAGACTGCCTCGAAGTGGTAAAAGCATTTCAATCGGTGTTTCAAGAAAGTTTAATACCTCTAAAGCTACAAACGGACGCTGGAAAAGAGTTTTTCAACAAGAAATTTGAGACTCTGATGAAGAAACACAACATCAAACATTTTAGGACGCGGAAGTGACTTAAAAGCGTCGGTTGTTGAGCGTTATAACCGCACTCTGAAAACTCGGCATGTATAAATATTTTACTGCTCACAACACCAGACGATACCCGACGTCTTACCAGACCTGGTACAGAGTTATAATAACAGTTATCACACCTCTATTAAAATGACTCCTATGGAGGTCACAGCGGAGAACACCGATCAAGTGTTCCACAATCTGTACGGCACCTTTGCCTCGTCACAGCAATAAAATAAAGATGGCTTTTAAGAAAGGAGATCTGGTGCGTGCCTGTCGAAAGTGAGAGGCGTTTGCGAAAAAATACTGCAGCAGAGGTTTTACGGACCGAAGTCTTTACAGTGACCGGGCGTATTCCCCGTTACACCTCCCGTATATAAATTAGTAGACTATGACGGCGAGCCTGTCGAGGGGTCATTTTATGAAGCAGAGATGCAAAAAGTAAAAATGGCCGCCAACAAAATGTTTCAAGTGGAGAAAACTCCTAAAACGCCGCGACTGTCAAGGGAGAAAAACAGGCTTTTGTGCAATGGAAAAACTGGCCGGAAAAATTTAACAGCTGGGTTAAATTGGCTGATGTGGTCGGTATATAAAACCTCTGTGTACAAAGACCGCTCCATCACTCGCACTCAATAGAGAATCATGGAACACACCGCCTCTGAGGGC
This sequence comes from Perca fluviatilis, assembly GCF_010015445.1. Taxonomy (NCBI): domain Eukaryota; kingdom Metazoa; phylum Chordata; class Actinopteri; order Perciformes; family Percidae; genus Perca; species Perca fluviatilis. Next base: position 12,232,061 of record NC_053117.1, read on the forward strand.
TTTTATGTGACTCTGCCTTCCAACGCCAGTAAGGAGATATTTAAAAGTAATACTAGCAGTTGTTACACAATCGATTTGGCAAAACCGATTGAACTTGCTGGCGAATGGTTGGTGGGCCTATGCGAAATCATATATCCTCGCGACGGTTATAATTTACCGGCAGATTCATCCTATTTTGAACTGAACCGAAGTGAGGCGAGCCGCCCAGCCCTTGGTGAGTGTAAAATTTAACAGGGCGCGTACTATAATCGTCCTAAAGATCTCCTGGAATACCTGGTCCCGGCGGTTTAAAAAATATGATGCCCCCTTGCCTCTTTCAACAACGTGACCAAGCCGGATTGACTTCAAAGGCGACGGTCTTTACAAAATCAAAACGCACCTCTGGCTTACATGCTCGGACTGAAAGTTAATGAATGAATGGTGGACGCTATCCAAACGGGCGTCTACCATATCCTTGTGATTTAAACGCAGGCATATATAACCTGTTTGTCTATAACGGATATCATTCAGTATCAAGCGGTCGGCGACAGTTACTCACCACTGCTTGGTGTCGTGAATGTGAAAGGTGACTTTGGTGACATAACGAACATGCGGTACCATACATTCCATTATATGCGCGCTGTCAAAAAATTACATCAAAAACATACGCATCGAAATTAAAACAGATCGCAACAAACCCGTGGATTTTGTTTTTGGAAAGACAATTGTGAAACTATAAACCAGTGCAACGTTCTTTGTAAGATGCTTCATATCAAAGAAGACCCTCGCCCGTTTTGTGGCCTACTATGAAGGACAAGTAGGAGGCGTTACACCCCGGTTTTATGGAGCTCCGTTTATGTACGGTCGAGGTATAGGCCATATTTTCAAAGTATTTGCGCTGTTGTAGCCCCTCTGCCTAAGAAAAGGTTTCGCTGTAGCAAAACCGCCATCTTAAAATAGCCGCTACAAACATTGCATCAGATGCAGTGAAAGGATTTATGGGGAAACTGCACGAGAACAAAAATCAAGAAGGCGCGGCGGTATTATGGTCTTGTCACGTGAGCAAGGAAACGCCCGGCCAGGTGAGAGGGTTGTTTCGGCTGCATTTAAAAGCGCCAGCCTGCTAAGCGGAGCAAATCAGTCAGGAGACGCGCCCCGAAGAGAAGGAAGTCTGCACAGAGCTCCGACATATTTAACGTTGCAAACAATGGCCCTCTTACATCAGAAATCGGCAGAGTGTACCCTGGCCGGAGCTGGACCTCTTTTCAGCTCCCATGACACAATTATCCGTAGAGGATAAAAATATCAAGAGTACCAGCCGTTGCTATCAGCACTTTCCGATCTCCTCCCGATTGAATTTTACATACCTGGAGACGGTGAAAAGTACCTCGATTTAACGTACACGCCGCTTCATCTCAGAGTTAAAATTACAGAGAAAGATGGGTCAAACATCCCACCAGATACAGCAGTTGGGCTCATCAACTCCCAGCTGAATACAATTTTCAGTCAATGCGACGCGTTATTCTGGGGATAGATTAATTTCCCCCAATTGCAACGCATCCATATCGAGCGATTATAGAAACTTTGCTCAACTTTTCAGACGACACGTTTAAAGAGTCAATTCCGCGCCGGTCTGTTTTACAAAGACACCGCAAGCGCCATGGATTCGGTGGTAATAAATAATGGTCCTAACAGAGGGTTAGTCCAGAGAGGTCAATTCAGCGCAGAATCCGGCCGGAGGTGGACCTTTTGGGCCCATTACATAGTGACATATTTTTCTGCGAAAGACTGATGTTAAACTCTGTTGATTTGAGAATTAAACTGATCCGTAACAACGATGCATTTTGTCTTATGGGGCTGCGTGATTCCGAAGTTCTGTCTAAAGATAATATCGGCATCGCTGTTTGTTAAAAAGGTCACCGTTTCCCCGATGCGTCTGGGTCACGCCGCGGCCCTGATGAAAGGAAATGCTCTTTATCCGCTCTCACGCGTCTGTGTGAAGACCTATTCCATACCAGAAAATTCCAGGATCTGTAACCAGGAAAACCTATTTCTGGGTGCGCTATGCCTCGCTATCTAGCTTTAGCCATGGTTCGAGTAGATTCTTTTTCAGGAAGAAGGGACCTATCCCCGTTAACTTTCTTCATAATGACATTGAATATCTTGCACTGTGTCAGGATGGGAGGCAGCTGCCTGCTAAGGCCTTCCAGCCCCGCTTCGTTTCAACACAGGCAGCTCAGTTAGAGAATATTACAACATGTTTACATCTACTGGGAGACACCTCAAGGATCTGCCTCTTAGCATTACCCGTGAGGGAATTTAACGGAGGTTATTCTTTGTTCGTGTTCAATCTGGGAGCGAACGGAAGAGCGCCATGCCTTGGCGCCCATTTCCTCAGGGAATTTACGTCTTGAAATGCGCTTCAGGGTCCCTCTGCCTTACACAACAACGTTAATAGTATACGCTTGTTACGCATTCCATTCTGGAGATCAACTCTAAAAGACAGGTGTTGGTGGATTATTATTAAAGATATGGATAATCATCAGCGAAAGAAAGGCTTTTACATCATCTTATAGGAGACACATTCCGCGTGGTGTGGGCTTGTGATCAGCTACCAGCTGAGCCAGACCTTTAACCTGCCAGCCTATTTTATAGTGAACACTCATCCTTCCTACATGCCTGGTCAGCACTGGCTCGCACTGACGTTGGAAGAGGACGGGAGTGCAACTTTTTTGACTCTTATGGATTTCCGCCAGATTTTGCTCATTACCCAGCGAGCATTTTACAATTTTTGGAAAGTCGTTCAAAGAAGCTACACTACCACAACCGCCAGCTCCAGCATACTTTCTTATAGTGCGGACAGCATTCGCTTTTTTTATCTCTGTCACCGCGCGATGCGGTTTATCTTATAATAACATTTTGGGGTTGTATCATGCTGACGGTGTCTATAAAAACGACCGCATGGTATCTACTTTTGTGAATAAATATCAAAGATGCGGCCGTCAGAATCGCTCAGAATCTTTTCATCATAGTGTATGCTCTCTGAAAATGTTTAAAGATTGTTATCACTTGTAAGAAACATGAAAAAACAAACAAACGCTGTAACCATAAACTTGTGATTAATAAAATGCTTTATTGAAAATGACAGTGTAACGGAAATTCTCTTCATTTACAAGTTTAAAACCTTAATCCCACGTAGACCATCTTGGGGATTTTTGTCTTTTTGACGCGGTGATTTTTCTTCAAAACCATCTCCGTCCATTCTGAGTTGTCTGTACTGTTCACGGCTTCGGATTTTTCACCATCGAACCGGGGAATGTTGAGCACTGACAAAGTATTTAAGAAACTAGTCCATCCTTTTGGCATTGTTTGGGTTTCTTCTTCATTAGGCTGCGATAGATTTTTGAATAAATCTATCATATGAGAGCCTTTTACGACAGAACCTTTGTAAATAAATTCGCCCTCTAGAGGACCATCTCACGTCATTTGCGGGCTAATTTCTGCATAATGTAGAGAGCGGTTTTTCGGTCGTGCAGGGGCAGGTTTGTTATCACATCGCTTGCAGCCTCATCCAATAGGGATTGGGGTCCGGTGCTGATGCTGCTGCTACACCAGCATCAGCACCATCTACTGGTGCATCGGCAGCTGGTGCATCTGATGAGGATGCAGAGTGTTGACTTTGTGCGACATCCGGATGCAGAGTGAGAGTAACCCTATGACGCTCTTTCTCGCTTTGTTTGAGCAAAGTGAGATAGCGTAACATCAGCCCGTATCTTTTAGCTTTTCATACGAATTCAATCTTGGATCTTTAATACTGGCGCTCATTTTCTCATTCAAATCATCTTCGGCTGTCTGTCTGATGGATGGCTCTGGTCTAGTCATTTTACTCAGCTGCTGGGGGCGAAATCAAATACATTTTCTTGGTAGCCTTTAGAGCCATATTATTAATTTTTCTTCTCTCGCGCTTGGAATCAGCCCACCTAGTAGATTTCCGAGAATAGGCACTGCGGCAGAAAGCAGAGGAAGGATAAAACCCCCAGTTTGTTTTTTCAGAACCTGATATTTACGCTTTAAGCTGGTTTTCTTATCTGCCAACAACCTTATAATATTCTTTTGACGCTTCAGTTGTCTGTATTGAGAAGGGGACACCTTTAGATGCCCTTTCAAAAGATTAAGAGATAATTCGCATAAGGCCTGCAGAAAATCAGGTGAGCAGTGTTTTAAAATGTCTTGCGCTTTGAAGGCTCGCGTGGTACAAGGCTTTTAGTAACAGAGCGTTCCTTTTAACCGCTCCGACATAACGGAAGGTCTATTTTGTTTTAGCGATGTAAACCGTCGTCTGCTGGTGGGGAAGTATCCCCGCCGCACTCTGTAACGTTCTGGGCATGAAGGTGTGAGGTCCAAAATTAAATACCCGTGCGCTGACTTGGTAGCATCTTGAAAACTTTCCAGGAAAAACTGTTTTTGTGAGGGAAACATCTGATGTGCTAGTACCCTCATCTGCAGTTGGTCGCGGGGGTTTTTAAATAGCACGAGGTAATTACAGTTTAAACTGATTGTACGGCTGTATTTACCTTTATGGAATACATTTTGAGTCAACATCATGACACTCATCCTTTTGTGATGTCGGTATTGCGTGAATATTTTGTCATAGTCTACTAATTTATATACGGGAGGTGTACGGGGAATACGCTCGGTCACTGTAAAGACTTCGTCCGTAAAACTCTGCTCGTATTTTTTATCGAAAACGCCTCTCACTTTCGACAGACGCACCAGATCTCCTTTCTTAAAAGCCATCTTTATTTTATTCCTGTGACGAGAGGCAAGGGGCCGCATACATTGTGGAACACTTGATCGGTGTTCTCCGCTGCGACCTCCATAGGAGTCATTTTAATAGAGGTGTGATAACTGTTATTATAACTCTGTACCAGGTCTGGTAAGACGTCGAGGTATCGTCTGGTGTTGTGAGCAGTAAAATATTTATACATGCGAGTTTTCAGAGTGCGGTTATAACGCTCAACAACCGACGCTTTTAAGTCCCCGCCCCTAAAATGTTTGATGTTGTGTTTCTTCATCAGAGTCTCAAATTTCTTGTTGAAAAACTCTTTTCCAGCGTCCGTTTGTAGCTTTAGAGGTATTAAACTTTCTTGAAACACCGATTGAAATGCTTTTACCACTTCCGAGGCAGTCTTCCTCTTCAACGCACGCACATATGCTTTTTTCAAAAAATACATCTATGACGGTCAGTAAATAATTAAATCCGTCATTATGTTCTGCCAAGGCTTGCATGTCACAGAGATCGGCTTGGAATTGATTTAAAGGCTTAGTAACAAACACTCGGTTTCTCTTGAAATGTACTCTGCGCGGCTTATGCAATGTATAAGCATCTTGCTCTGCTAAAAAATCTCTAACTTCCTGAACACTGACATTTTCGCCAGTCTCATCCTTTACACCCTGACGGAGTTGTTTTACACCTCCATAGCTGGCTGGATTTAGAGGATCGTAATACACTTTTTCCATCACACGTTTCTCTGCCATCCTTTCCTCTGAGACCTCAACAGTTCTCTAAGACATCCGTATGCAAGAATGAGTCTTTATTCATTTTCTTTTCTTTTTTTTTTTTCCTTTATTTACAAAAGATTGTAGATACAACATGTCATTCAAGTTTTGTTGAAAAGAAATATTCAAGGATACACACTGGATTACATATGTTAAAAACACTGTGATATTTTGTTGAAAAGAAAAATACAATTCTTAAAACAGATATAAAGATAAAAAAGAAATATTCAAAGATACATGCAGGTTACATATGTTTAAAAGTAAATGTCACGCATTTAAAAACGTGATTTTTTTTTTTTCTTTTTTTGGTTTTGTTTTCCGTTCTAAATATGGTAAAATATAACTCTTATGAGTCCTCATAACACTCGGTGACCAAACGCAGTTGGAAGATTTTCACAGAATCCTGACCAATCAAATTGTCGTACATCTCGGTGATGGGATCAAAGATCTTCTTTGCTAGTTTCAGTTCATGTAGTAGCGTCTCTGCTACCATGCGCACTCTGAAATCTTCTGTTTCGATGGTGCGTGCACGTAACAGACGTTGAATAGCTGGAATGAAACGAGGTGTTATGAGTCTTTTCATCAAACGATAGAAGTTGTCCCCGTAAAAGTTGTCAGCCAATGCTTCCAGGCAGTCATGCTGCCTCTGGCTCGGATGGTCAACCGTGCATCCATGACACAGAGCCCGTCTGTCTTTGTGTATAATCAAGTTGAGAAGGTGAAAAACGGCTGATTTGACGGTGTCGATGAGGACAGAAGATACCCACCCATCGGTCTCATCTTCCTGGCAGTCCTCCTGTTTGCCCGGATTAGGGCTTTCAGGGCTCTCCTGAGCATCTGTAGGGCTCTCCTCCTCCTCCTCCATCTCATCCTCCTCCTCCTCCTCCACTGAGGAAGGAGGACCTTCCGACTCCTCCTCCTCCGACTCCTTCTCCGACTCTGAATCGTCCTCCAACGACTCCTCCGCCTCCACAGCCTCCTCACAGACCACTTTAGCAGGGTTTCCCTCCTCAGATTGACTGTCCGGAGGCATGTCAAATGTCTCAGACTCCCGTATAGCAGCGTAGCCAGCGTTCAGCTCCATAATCGCATAATCCAGCCTGTCTGTCTCGGGGGAGGGCGGGCCTTGGAGGTCAGCCCGTCTGTCTCTGAGGAGCGAAGAGGACCCAGCCGGTGTAAGTGTTTTTGTCCAGGGTGTAAGGGGTCTCTTTGTTGCTGAGTCGAACATTGTTGTAATCTTTCTTTGTTCCCCGTTGAACATCTTACCATGTTCTGTCACTGTCTGCTTCAGTCTTTATACTATTGTAAGGGGGGTGTGGTTACGAAAATTCTGGAACGGGGGCGTAGTTTGGAAACCTCTGGAAAAGAGGTGTGGTATGGGCGTGGTTAAAAAAAATAAAAAATAAATCAAAAAATCAAAAATCAAAAGTTTAGAGTTTTTTTCACAACCAGTGTATTTTTCTATGGAAGAGATTGGTCAATCTATCCCCCACCTCCATCATCCTGTCAGCCCATTCCAATGCTGGTAAGGCAAGCACGGTTCTGAATAAGCCGCACTCTGTATTAAATCTTTGCAAAACAAAGAGGTCACAGGACCTCGTTGTTTCCGGAATCTCTGGAGAGCAGAAGGGCCTGGAACCACCAGCGCCCACGGCTGTGGTAACAGATGGCCATGTTGATCCACAGACGATGTTCATCTTAAGACAGGTCGCTATCGCTGGGATAATTATCCATTCTAGGACGCTCCCCCGGAGTTGTCTTCAAGCGGCTCTACCGATGTTCACCGACACTTCCTCCTCCTTACATTCTATCAAAACAGTCTGAGTCTCTTTATCTTGAGTAGCGGTAGTCGGGTTCTCGGAGTTGCTCTGATCAGTGCCAAATTGTAGGATCGTCTTCATCACCCCCCAGTCGTCAAAGCTCATTTTCACCATGACTGTAGAAGGAGTCAGCATCTCCCCTTCCTTCAACTGATAAAAGCAAAGTTCACCTTCTTCATACTTGAAGACATACCCCCAGGCCCCACACATACCACTAGCTTGTAGAGGCCATTCTTCATGCAGAGATTCTGACGGGGGCATCTGGCTACGGCACAGATACACTACGCATTTCTTTGGAGCTCCGGGTCGTAACAGAATCTTGGAACATTGTTATTGGAGTCTCACAGATCAGCGCGAAGAAGCCCACCGGCTGGAGGTTGCCTCGCTAATGCGGACTCAATGGAGCGGTTGCTTCTTCATCAGACATCTCTCTCGCAGCGTTACTCAAACTTACATTCATGCTGTGTGTAGAATGAAAACCCTATCTTTCTCTGTTTCAAGCGGGAAGAAACCCTTTTTATGCTCAAAATTAGCGCTACACCCCTCTTCTCTCACTGGATCATTTCAAAAACATCCGGATATTTCATCTCTAACGCTCATTGGATCATTTAAATGAAACATTTTTCTACTTCCTGTGACGCCCTCATTGCATCACTTAACACACGTCATTTCCGGGACACGCCTTCCTTCTAGAAGCTTCCAGAACAGTCCAGTCACACACACCTGGAAGGCATCAATCACTTTCTGACAGGTCGTGACCTCTTGACCCCCCAGGTCAAAAGGTCATCCATCAAAATCCCACATTTTTAAGTGACAGTATATGCCTCTTATTATCTCTTGCCTCCTGTTAAAGTTCTGCTAACTGCTCACAGTTGCAGCTAATTCAAGGCTAAACAGATAAGATATATTGTCATCCATCTATATACAATTCAATTCAATTCAATTTCAATTTTATTGATAGTATCAAATCATAACAGGAGTTATCGCAAGACACTTTACAGATTAGGTCAGACAGAGTAGGTCTAGACCAGGGGTTTTCAAACTTTTTTCAATAATGTACCCCCTTTGAACTGTGTTTTTAAGCCAAGTAGACTACCCACTGACCAGCGCAAAAACATTTTTACATCTATATAAAGAGGAACAATACAGTGTCGGCATTGGTAGATTTACTAAACAACTACCTTGTAACTGAAAAACAATTAAATGCTACATTTCAATGTTCAGAATCCATCACTTAATTCATTCATTATTATAATATAATTATTTTAGGAATTATGAAAGATATTTTTAAATGAGAATTTTGCAAAAACACTAGTCTAGACCACACTCTATAATTTACAAATTTCCAGGTAACACTTTATTTGAAAGGGTGTGCATAAGACTGACATGACACCGTCATTATTATAAGTGTCATTCGGTAACTTATGACACTTTTAATGCAAAGTTAGCATTGTCCGAGATGTCTTTGTCATGACAACTTGACATTAACGAAGACAACAATCTCTGAGTTATGACAACTTGACATTAAACAAGACAATACAACCTGTTGATTTCTTTGTAATGACAACTATTAACCTAGACAACATAACCTGTCATAAATTTGTCATGACAGGCCCAATTATCAAACTTTAATAAACTATTTAGCTTTATGTGTTAACATTACTGTTATGTTGAAAACAAGAGCTGAACCCAAATGCAGACATAAACGCAGAGCCAGAGTGAGAGTCAACAGGATTTATTCAAGTACTTATATACAGACAAAAGACTTAATTACACTAAACTGTTTTGCCACTTTTTTTTTTTTTGCATTGGCTGTCATGATAGCCTTATAATTGTGTCATGAATATTTTTCCTTGTAGTTTGACGACAGTGAATGCAGTACCGAAGCAATTTATTGAGTTTTGGACTTGTTGCTAACTATAGTTAGCTGCCCTTAGCTCGATTAGCTGTAACGCTACAGCTGTCCAATTAGCTAGCTGAATCAGCCCTGGGCTGCAAAAAGCTAAGTAAACCTGGAAAGAAAACCATCTCAGTAACATTAGTGCATTCCCTGTCGTAAACTGGCCTCCTCCATAAGTCTCGGAGGCTGTTTTTATTCCCTGTCTGGTGACACCGACTCAGCTAAAGCGCTAGCATGGCGGAATGAATTTTAATCCGATTGAATCGCTCCGAAGCTGCCTGGTAGAAACCCAGCTTAACGCAGGTAACGCTAATCAATATCTGCGACGCGACAAGTCCCTCCCTACTCGTTGTCTTTGTTGGTTTGATTGGTTAGGTTTAGGCATTAGCAGTGAGATTGGTTAGGGTTGGCAAATCAGGTTACCAGGGTTGGCAAATCAGAGGCAGAGTAGGGCGGGACATGTCTTCACCTTAAAGGTACATTGTGTAATGTTTTGAGTTGATTCTTAGCAAAACCCCCTTTGTTCTTTCACAAATATGTGCTCATTCACGTGTAATTACTTCCACCAACTAATTAAAGTATTCTCGTACGCATAGAATCTTCCATTCAGAATACATACGAGTGAGTCGCTCGAATGGTGGCAGCCATGTTGCGCCTCCACTTTTAAAATACATTAGCCAAAGAGGGACATACCTCCGCCTTTTGCGCTTTTACACTCAGTGGCACCGTTACAAATGCCAGGGGGAGATTACTTGGGACTGCCGACAGATTTGAAAGCCTGTTATTTAAGCCTGAGTATCATGAGGAGCAAGGATTTTAAAAGTTGCCTGCTTTCTTCTCGACAGGTAATTCAGCCCATTTGTGTAAATTCAAAGTTTTATAGTTGCTTGGCTAACTATAGCATGGTTGTGACAAGTCACGTCATGAAGTTGTAATACAGACTAGGCTACAGCTAGAACAGCTGCGTGTAAACGATGGAGATACTAAGGGCTATTTTCGGTTTCATTAACATTGTTCATACTGCTCAGATAAATATATTAAAAACACAAACCTCCTTTGCTTCTCTCCTTTGTCTTTGAAGGGCTTCCACTCTCTCCTCGTCATCTTTGAAGAAAGTTTCTTTAGTTTTTCTTTGCCTAGGACGTCTCAACGATCTTTAACTTTCCCTCTTCCTTTAGCTTTCCCTCGCTAACTGTCGCATCAACTGATCTCTGACTCTGAGAAAAATATGTAGCCTACGCTGTAAACATTGCCTTACACTATTAATCTCATACAATATACAGAATAACGATAGCACTGATACTTGTACTGGAAGGGGCTGGAAAGTAATATTCAGTTGGTTGTCATACAATTTCACCACTACATGGTAGAAATTCTTACACAATGTACTTTTAAAATTTGATTGAGGGGGGGAGTGATGTGAACAGCAACTGTGATGAATGCAGAAAGCTAGTGCACCCTACCTACCTCCAAATTTCATTGTAAAACCAGGTCTATTCCTTTTTCCTCAAAGCCAAATCGTTTCTGTTATAACGGTGACTCAGCGAAATGCCTGCAGGCGCAGAAAAGCAGGTCTCGTTGTCGTCTAAACTATCTACTCGGACAGAGAAATTTGCTAACATGGCGGCGGCTGGCAGAGCAGTGGCTAAAATAGCAACTGATGCTAGCGCAGTCTCGAACATGGAGGACTTTATTGCTCAGGTCATGGAAAAGCAGCGAAGTGTGCTTGAGTCGGTGATCTACAATGCAGTGAGGAGTGTGCTAACGGAAATTAATGCCTCGCCGCAACACATTGGGGCAGAGCCTAAGATGCAGGAAATTACGGTACGTGATCCGATGCAACCGCAACCAGACTGCGGCACTTTCACGATCCAATGGCCTCGGGAGCTTGAAGAGACACAACATGAGCTACATGCTAAAGGCACCTCCACCCTAGCCTACCTACTCTACCCAGCCACCCTGAGAACGACCCACAGAGGGAGAGAGTTCACCTCCACTACAGCCACAGTATCGGGAGGTGGATATGGAGTGCGACGCGACACCCACACATGCTGCTCTTGCCGACAACGGAACCAGAAGATGGCGGGGGAACTACGCGGCTGGTGCTGGAGCCGACGGCGAGGCAGAGGCTGGCAGACCCAGCGGCTTTGGACTAGCGGTATCTGGGCTACTGTACCAGGTTTGACTTGAGGACGCTGTATTAGAGTTTCGACTCTCTGCCCGAGCCCGAGCCCGAGCCCGAGCCTGGCCCGACTTCGGGCCGGGCCGGGCCGGGCCGTTATTTTCCGCCACTATCCTCGGGCCGGGCCGGTCCGGGCCGGACCCTTGATCAAGCATTTGTGTTTTTTTTAATCATTACTTTAGCCTAATTGGGTGGGGAGAAAGCTATGCCATAATCAGAACTATTATCTATTTAGGCCAAAGTAACAAATGTGTCCAAAAGTTACACAAGTTGGACTACAGTTACAAAATGCAACATGTGTGACGCGGAGTCTCCTCCTCGCGCCCACATCACACCGGGGCTGCGGGCTGTATTGTGGAGCTTAAGTGCAACATGGAGCTTGAGGATGTAAAGAAAAAAAGAAAAACGGGAGAATGACCTTTGAGCAAGTTTGGAGGAAAGTCGGAGGTATGGAGCCATTTTAAACAAGTCGTGGGCAGTGACAACATATGTCTCGGCTTTGTTGAGTGCATTAAGTGCGGCACGCTGTTCGCCTATGACAGCTGATAAAACGGAGAAGTGGATGATGAAGAGACACATGAAGCAGGATCTCCGTGGCAGAAAAGATGATAGTCAGCCTTGAACGTCCGTTTTTGTTACTTCTCCAAGCATAGGCTACCCCTGAGGGCAGGCAAGCGGGCAAGCCCTCACAGAGAAATACGTTGTTTTTTACGTTTCTTCATTCAGATGCATTTGCGATCCGTTCCATTCTGAATAAACAAACAGCGCAGTTTACATGCTTCGCTCCTGTTGCATTATTAATTAAGATCATTTTAAACAGATTTCTGCAGTTCAAACAACTCTGAATTGTAGTTGAGAACGTCAGTTATAACGGCCCACGGATTAAAAAAAGTGTCGGGTTGAAATCGGGCTCGGGCTCATAATTCCAGTTAATGTGTCGGGCCGGGCTGGGCTCGGACACAACGTGCACGGGCTCGGGCAGGGTCGGGCTTGATTTTTTGGGCCCGAACGAAGCTCTACGCTGTATGTACGTTTTGGAGCAAAGCTTTGAAGGAACATTTAACCAGACTAGATTGGTGTGTTTTTCACATAAGTTATTTCAGAATTTGATAGCTGTTTACGATCTAGTTCTAGGGTTTTTGTAACACCGTTCATATTTAGCAGAAGAAGTTTATCAGACCTGTTTCAACGTACCTGTGACTTTAAATAGAAGGGGAAATTGTGGGCTGGAGTTTACGCGTGTTGCGTTTGATGTGGCCACGTATCTTGCAGATAGAGGTTGGGGTCTGCGGTCTCAGAGGGTTAGGGGATCTATTTGATTTTTTAAATGTTTTTACCACACTTTGTTCAGCGCTAACAGTTCACCCTTTGCTACAAATCTATTCCGGTAGGGTACTCGAGACATGTATGCGTGTCAATTTTGAAGATGGCTCAGCTTTCAATCCTTTTAGTTAACATCAGGGCGCTAAACGGGCCGATCAAACAAGCTAAATTCCCAACCTCGTTATACTTAATAAATATATTTGCTTCTTCTTGGACTACTAAAGTGTTCCTGCAACGGGAGTATTCTCTGGCTAGAGCGCAGAACAGCGCAGTTCGCAGGGACAGAAGTGCATGCCTGAGCTTGTATTTTGTGTTAAGCTGCGTTGCTTTGACATTGTGGAAAATAAAATAATAGAAACAAAATGTATTATCCTTTTTACCCGTTATTATCAATCTAAATTAATCTACTGCGAAATATAGGAGACTTTGAGATTTTACTGAGACGTCACGTCACATGCCCCAGTAGAACTTTAAAGTAAGTGAGGACAAGACAAAGGCAGAGTGTCAAATATGCAATTTGAAAGTGGCCTACCACAACAGCACATCAAGCTTGAGAAATCACCTGAGTTCTGTAAGTAGAACGAGCTGCTTTTATCCGCCATTTACACGTGATAAAAATGTGCACTTAATTTTCATGGAAAATAACGTGACTTGCGAATAGGCTACAGCAGTTAATGACGAAGAGTAAAAACGTAGCCTACTGTAGTAACAGGGGACTGTGTCCTGCAACAACAAAGCAGTTGCTTCTTCTCGCTTTTCTCTTTTACCGTGAAAAAAAGCTGCCTTCAGGTGCGGTTTGGAAATGTTGGTTTCCCCGCCCGCGGCGGCCGCCACCGAAGCTTCGAATATTCGCTGTTGAAAAGCACCGAAGCTTTGAAGATCAAAAACTGGTATTCGGTACAGCCCTAGTTCATGACAGGTGTCATGTCATAATAATGACGGTGTCATGTCAGTCTTATGCACACCCCTTCAAATAAAGTGTTACCTAATTCCAGTAATTTCCCCAAGTGCTCTTAAATTAAACATTAGTGCTCTTAAATTACATTAAAATGATAGGATAGAGGACAAGGAAAGAAAGGAAAAAGTTTGACTTCAGCGCTTTTTATTGTGAACCTGATTATTTATTAATAAAAATCAATTTAAATTTGAATGTGACGATAGCTTCCATATTGCTATACTTGACCGTTTTATAAAAGCAATAGCTTACTTCAGTCCCTGCTATGTTGTGAGTTTATCACACAGCTAATGGTGCATGTCCACATAGGTGTTTTTTGAAGGCAGGGATCACCCTGCTTCCCAGCATTAGACGCTTGATGACCTTGCCACTAGCAGTTATCACTAGGCTTGTTCGAGATGAGCTAGGCCTGCGCAGAATCAATCACCACCGGTGATCGCTGCCCAATGCATGCTGGTTAGATTTGTGTCCGACTTGATCCTGACTTGCTCTGATGTCATAAACACATAGGCAACGATAACCTCACAAGATCAAGGCAGATGCAGTTTTTGGAGTAAGGCGCTGCAGTTGCTTTCCACCGACTTCATGACCCACGGCATGATGGGAAACGCCTGGCTCTTAGCTGATTTAATATCTGATTGGTTCAGAATTGACTCAACATGATGATGTTTTATATAATTGTTTTTATTGTTTTTGAATTGGAGGGATTTTAATTGCTGTTTGTCTGATTTAAAGGCTTATTCTGTACAGAACACTTGTGACTTTTGAAGTCAGAGAGACTAAATCTGTTTAGATTAGGGATCAACTACAGTCAGTTGCTTAATAACATCAGCAACAGATCGCATGTAGAACATTATAACAGGCTACTCTGTCTTAAAAACAACTGGAGACTGCGTACAAACTGATACATGGGTCAGATTACATTTTAATAAATCGGAATCGGACCTAACAGGATTTGAGTGTTTCACTTCCTGTTCAGACTGAAGGCTGCTATTAACGGCTGTAAACTGACGCGCCACACACGGCGGAGAAGTTGAGAGAAAGGAAGAAAAGACTGTGCTGTCGTCCGTCCTTGAGAACTGTATGGTACAGATCCACTTTTGCGACACGACTGTCGCGTGGTGTCGCAACGTCATACAGCCATGTTTGATGCTCCACGCCCCTGACCAGCAGCTGATTGGACGAATGCGTGACGTGGGTGTGGCTACTCGAGAATTTCAACAGAGTGTCATGGCGGCTTGTTGAGAATACGATCTCGTATTGTACTAAAATAGTTCACCGAAATGTGTCATGAGAAAACATTTTAAGCGAGAAATAGGCCATGCAGTTGCTGAATCTGTCTTCATTTCAGATCGACAAAGGTCAGTTTGAAAGATTTTCGTCTATTTCTACTGGATAGTCGCGTCGCGTTCAACGGAATCATTTGCATAAAGCTGGGCAACGGCTAGCTTTTTGATGCGCTACATTTTCTCAAATGTAGCACCGCCTTCCCGGAATGCTTTGCATGCGCGTTGAAGTCGCTTGACGTCACCCATAGGAATAGAGTGGGGACAAGTGGATCTGCACCGTAATGGTGCAGATCCACTTGTCTGTGCGATGCTTCTGTCGCGTCGCGCCCCACTCTATTCCTATGGGTGACGTCAAGTGACTTAAACACGCATGCACACAAGCAATCCGGAAGGCTGTAGCGCGTCAAAAAGCTAGCCGTTGCCTAGCTTTATGCAAATGAATCCGTTCAATGTGACGCGACTATCCAATAGAAGTAGAGCACGTGGAATCCTTTTTCTGCTAGACGTTGCAAAAATGGGGAAAAACTGATTGTACAAATTAGGGGAGGCGTCGCGACCGGTCGCGACACCACGCGATAGTCGTGTCGCAAAAGTGGATCTGTACCGTCAGACTGACCTGCCTTGCTGGTCATGGCCGAGCACGTGAAGCACGGCTTCGGTAGCTGTCATGTTGAATATAAACAAAAAGCTGCTCGCCGTCGCTGCGTTATCCTCGTCGCGTAAAGCCCGCCTCAACGGTTGTGATTGGTGTAAAGCCCGCCTCAGCGGTTGTGATTGGTGCCTTGATTTTGGGGACATTGGAAATGGGTTTGAATCATGTTTGAATGGGCTCTTCGCCAGACTGACTTGCAGAGCAAATCTCAAATTTGTCGGAAGTTCGTCAGGGTTTACCCAGGCTATAGCACAGCTGCATCCAACACTCAAATCATTCATCTACTCAGAGGCAGTTTCATTTCATTCTTTTTTATTTCAAGGAACTTTGCTTCATACAAAATGTTTAATGTAGAAACAACTGCAGAATTCGAAGTCTTGCCAAGAAAGAAAATCAAGAAAACAAACTTTCACTGAATCCCAAGACCCAAATAAAGGAATGTTCCAGCTCTGCGGCACAGGGTAGAACTGTCAACGATGTCTAATACTGTTTTTAATAGAAATTTGTCCTTTCAATCCCACACTTTATATCAAATATTAAAAATCAACAACAAAATAGCACATGGTATCTAAAAGTACTAAGTTTTCTACATGCACATACATTGTTAGAACATGCAATCATTTGTATTTTCTCAAGAAAAAGCCACATCTACACTGCCAGTGGTATGCAGAAATAAAGCAATTGGATCCCTCCTATTGTTTGGTGGCCCTATTCATTGGTCCAGACTTGGGGATAGGTACTTTTCCTTTGACTCAATACAGAGGCCACATTGTTAAAGAAGGTACGGGTATTTTTTTTTGCCATAGTGTGACAAAACGTTTAGAATAATGAATGTATCTGCAGAATAATGTGCTCCTGTCTTTGAGAAAAAGAATCACACTAACAGGACACATCCCCCTCCCATTTTGAGCCATGGGATTTCCATTTGATATTGTCAAAGTGGGTACATTTTATGCATGCAAATATATGTATAAAGTTGCTGTAATCCTACATATTCTGTTTCTTGTTTACACTTTGTGCCTTTACGCATTTTAAGTGTTTTTTCTTTACATGTTTTTTTTCATAGCATTTTCTATAAAACATTTGGTCACAATCATGCTGAAGCCTGAATCTGAAGAGACCAGCATGTAAAGCTACATAATGGATGGAGAAACTGGTTGTCATGTTGCATAGCTCTACTCGCTTGTCTTCAGCTTGTGTTCTGTTTGTCCCTGTGGTTAAACAAGTCTTTCTCCTAGTACTACTGAGGGGTCAATGTCTCTCAAGGAATCCTCCACAAATACCGTATAGCCAATCAGCTGCTGCAAAGCTTAAAATATTTCCCTCATGTTGCAGATTGCTACGTAAAAGCACAGCAATAGATCAACATTTCACAAAAACAATTTGATGTTGATGCCAGTCATGTGTATTAACCAAGTTGCATATAACAAATATTGTGTGCCAACATATCCAGTTCACAGCAGAGTACAGCTTCAGGCATCAACTGACAGTCCTCAAGAGCTTTGTGACTGATAGATGTTTTGACGATTTAAGTCTAAAAAAATCTAAATACTGGAGAATTTCATTCTTCAAATTGGAAGCAGAGGTCAGTGAGGCAGCAGGGCAGGTTCTGGCCAGTAAGACCACTTGAAGGAAAAATCCACCCTCCAGGACTGTCAGATCCACTTCTAACCATTGTTAGATTTTAATCTGTGGTATTCTGAACATTCCAGGAGTTGTTTTGTGATGTCTTGTAATTTATCTTTTGGAGTGTAGCGGAGTTTCAGTTTTTGAAGGTGCAGTAGGTAAGACTTGTAAAACTAACTTTCTGTCGTATTTGCTGAAACTGACCCTATGTTCGAGTAGAACTACATGAAGCAGGTCATTAAACAAAATAATCAGGCTCCTCTGGCACCACCTACAGCCTGTATTGCGATTTGCAAAAATCCACCGCTCCCTGTTCAGATGCACCAATCAGGGCCAGGGGGGGGTGTCTAATAGCCGGTACACACCAACCAGACGGCCGACCCTCGGCAGAAAAGCCAGTCGGACTGATCAGTCTCCCCGTGTTGGTCCAAAAAGTGCCACAGAACACACCAAAGAGACGAGACGTAATACGTCTCCATAACAGCAGACGGGGCTAATCTGTATTGTTGACCAAAAAATGAAAACCGGCAGCTGATTGGACGAACGCGTCACATGGGTTTGTTTTCTCTGGAAATTCAAAGCCAGACTGTCATGTTGGCTCATTCGGCTCGTTCAGAATACGATCTCATATTGTACTAAAATAGTTCACTGAAACTTGTTTCTGAAAACATTTTAAGCGAGAAATAGGCCATGCAGTTGCTGAATCTGTCTTCATTTCAGATCAACAAAGGTCAGTTTAAAAGATTTTCGTCAGATTTTTAAAGACTCTAGTCAGGCTCATTCCGCTCGCTATTTCCGGGTGAGTCCCGACTGCCCTGCCGCCGACTGAACATGTCAGGTCGGCCAAAATGAAGGACGACGGCCCCTCGGACGGACAATGGCACGGAACACACCGAACAAACTCGAGTCACTAACCTCGCCAGACTGTCCAACGGCCGATTATCGGCCTGGTGTGTCTCAGGCTTAACTGCATGTCAATCACTGAACATGCATTCTCCCTTGTGGGGGGAGGGGCTTAGGAGACTGTTTTGGGCTTTAGCAGAAAAGGGGGAGGGACTGAGAAGTTGTTCAATGTTCAAATGTTTTGGCTAAATCCTGGATCTTCACAATCCTACCTACAGCACCTTTAACGCTTTTTACACAGCTGACAAGATTTACTCGATCGGCCTCATCTCCTACTTCTACAGTACTTCAGTTCTAAATGGATTTCCTACTTTTCCCAGAAATGTAAGAAAAAAGGCATCAACTTGTTGCTTTCAATCAAAAGTGTGTATGTGGGGCACCTGCATAGCTCACCTGGTAGAGCGGGCGCCCAATGTGTCACTGGCATTGATATATTTATGCAGTTTTCAGTTGTTAAATGCTCGCATGTTGTTTTCATAATGTTGATTCGCACTCCTCCACCCATATAAGATTTTATGGTTTATCAAAAACAAGAAAAATCATTGAATTTTATAAGTTAATTTTTACATTTCTGTTTTTATAGCGTACTGTAGGTAGGGTTCTCTGCTTGCAGATAAGGCTTTCTGTACAACAGCTTTTCCTGCAGAGCTACATACGGAATGAAACAAACATCTACTTAAGTGTGGATGCATTAGAAAACAGTTGACGTTGCATCTTTTTCTACGGTATATCTAAAAGGATAGGCACTTTGTCTTAAAACATCGCAAAGAAGTCTCTAAGAAACATTAGACCTGAAACGATGGAAAACTGTAAGCAGTTCACATAAACCACACCCTTGCTTTTTTCATGTCATATAAAAAAATGCACACAATGAAAAGAACATCTACAAGGACATTTTATAGAAAACAAATCAGTCAGTCAGGTACTTTTCCCCACCACGCATTGCTTCTCTCTTGAAGTTTGCGAGAAACATTTAACCGACAGGGAATGTCATAAAGGATTAGGCATCATCATGGAATGGTAGTAGTCCTAAACTAAAATACAGTATCATGTCTTTGAGGTGTTCCAATATTTTAAATAATTTTTCTGATCTATTAACCTGTTTTTGGTCTTGTTTTTCATGACATTGCAGTGCCATTACTTTCTGCTGAAACTGCCATACTGACTCTCAAACGCTCTTCAAACCTTCAGCTACTCTTAGAATCGATAACTTTACTTACAGCTTAAAAATTGCCTGTTATAAAATATGTTGTGCTCATGATTGTAATAATGTGGAAGAAGGTGAAATGTTAACCAGCTGATGGAGAGCACAACTTATCTTGAATGGGTTGTTGTCTTTAGACATATTCATATTATCTTGAAAAAAGTGCCTCTTCCATTATTGTGTATGTGATTAACATACATGAATAAAAGTCCAAAACTTACATTCTCAGGTGGTCAGAAAGACAACTCCAAATGAATGCTGTTTCTTTGTGTCTTCTGTATGTGTAATTAGGCAACTGTTTGCTAATATGTTAACATTATGTCAATGTTGTATTTACAGGTTGCTGTGCTACTCCCAAATGGCAAATGAACAAAAAACAAACAATGAAAGCATCTTTAACCCTTGTGTTGTCTTCCTGTCAACCTTGAAAAAAACAACAGTTTGTTTTTGCTTTTTCCAATGTTTTCAATTGTAAAAGTTTTCTTCTACACATTTTCAGCGCTTATTTCTACGTCCCATATTTTATGATATAAAAAAAAATTGAAAACGGGTCAATTTGACCCGAAGTCAACACAAGGGTTAAGTTTCTATTTGCAAAATTAAGCCAAATAGTCCCATGCACAGACAACCCCGAAGAATGTTTAGAGCAAAGCAGCATGCACAGTGCAAGAGCCTCATCATTGCTTTAAAGCTTCACTTTATCAGAAGCAAATCACCCTGAAGAAAAACAGCAAATACATCAGCACTTGTCTTTACATGAATGGTTTCCCTGGAATACAGACTGGAG
Source organism: Perca fluviatilis (assembly GCF_010015445.1). Taxonomy (NCBI): domain Eukaryota; kingdom Metazoa; phylum Chordata; class Actinopteri; order Perciformes; family Percidae; genus Perca; species Perca fluviatilis. The sequence goes on from NC_053117.1 coordinate 12,252,240, forward strand.
TTATGAACGACACACAGCAAGTCTGGTAGTTTCTCTTTTCTTTGGATCTTCCCTTTTCTTCCAACGTCAGGAGATATTTTCATCTTAATGTATAGTCTCGTCTGTGTTCATAATGTAATGCTGTTTGAGGGTCAATATGGTGGTGTCAACAAAACACTGAAGTCAAAGCAAATCAAGGGCAGCTTCTGTAAGACAACTGATATTGGCAAAAAGTCTAGTCTTCTGTTTGATAATGCTATGTGCCCTTTGGTGAAGATGACACTTTTTATGTTCACATTCAAATACTACCCACTTCTAGCTTTCTCCCTGTTTAGAAGCTCTCCCTATGCTTTGCTTTCCACGTTAGGATTAAAATACGGCATTAAACACACACATTGACAATTTGAACTAAAGCCTTCAAATAAGATGATAAAACTCATCACACTTCCTCAAAAATGCATTACAAAGGATGGTTTAAAGCCATGCTAGCACCATTCGTCCTCCTCTGCCTCCTGGTAATACCTGGGTGCCCTGACGCCAGAGCCTGGGCTGGTTCTTCCCCCAAAGCTGAAGTGGTACCCGTTGGGCACCCTAAGGTTCTGCTGCGGAGCAGGTAGCAGGGCTCCCATCATGTGAGGCAGTGCGGTCCGAGATGATTGCCCGGCACAGGGGCTGGGCGACCGTGACACTGCATCCTGAAAGACGTCCAGCTGGTCACGGAGGCTGCCGTAGAGTCTGCCCAGGTCCTCACCGTGGCCCTGGCCCAGGAAAGGCTCGGAGCTGATACGAGTGACGGGGCAGGGAAAGTGGTGGGAGCCGCTTTGCCGGAAGGTATTGTGCTCCGACTGGCCGCGTCTCAGTCGGCCAGGACTCAGAGAGGCCTGGCTGGACACCAAGTGCACAGGGGATGAATTGGCAGTCTTGTAAGCCACCCCGGGCCGCGGGGTGAGGGGGGTCTGGGGGAGCTGCCGACGTCCGCGGCTTGGTGTGCTAGAACTGGAGCTCAGTGCCACTGGGCTTCCTTTAACCCAACCACTGCCCTAGATGAAAATTGGACAAGCAATTTGAAACGATAAAATGATGAGAAAATTATGTACGAGAGGAAAGGAAAAGGGAAGGAAACAGGGACAGGGCCACCGGAGGGAGAAAAGGAAAGACACCAAAATGTGATATGTGATGACACGAAAGATGATCAAATGAGGGAGGGAACACAGACAGAGAAGACAGAATGAAAGAACAAGCACTAATGGAAAGGCATTGACAGATAGACAAAATGGATGGAATATGATGAAAAGAGAAAGTGGGAAAAGAAGTGAAAGGCCATGAGAGGCTGTACTAAAGGCAGACAGAGGAGAAAGTAGTACTAGAACATGAAGAGGAATCTTAGTTGCATTCAATTTCCATTTTTCATTCTATCTTTCTCCTATACTTCCATTCTCACATTAAACACACTATGCTGGTCTAAGGTTGCTTCATCTAAATGTGTAATGTGATATATAGAAGTCTGACAATGAGATAAAAAAAACATATCTGGTCAATGTGGCTCACCTCTGATAGGAATATTGGATAACATATTTATCATAAAATTGATCCATTTATACAGACTGTTGAAGGATCCCTGAGGCCTCTAGTTTCATGGTGGTCCAGTAGCAGGAATGGCAGAGGTCTGTCTCCCATTTGCGCTGGTTCAACTGCTGTGCTGTGTGTGATGATCTGAAGTTTGCATGTTATGAATATTCCAATTATACTGTACAGCTTTAAATAGACATCACCATCTGTGACAGACAACTGGCAGATAAAACTCTTCCCAGTTATCTGGAGAGCATCTGGACAGGAAGCACAGATGTTCTACTGATATCAAATAAGAAAAGTATCATATTAAAGTTTGGGAACCAGTGTTATAATGAATGTATGTTACTATATGATATGATCATTTAAAACTAGTGCTGTCAAACTGCGTTGAGGTTCATCCCCTCAGATGTAAGCTCATTATTTTTTAATTATCTCTACATTTCTAGCAGCTTTGCAAATACTGCCACTGGTCCTTCTGCCAATACATGTCCCCCTACCACACCACCATGAAACTAGAGGTCTTATGGCTGTTTTATGCTTCTGCATGGAATCGACGGCGTACCCCCACAGACCCCTCTGTGTCTATGCCGGACCCTACGCCGTAGCCTGATGTGCACCTCTCGAAAAATGTGACTACACGTCACAGCAAAACACGTCGCTCGGCCGTGGCTGGGTAGCGTTGCATTTCTCCCCCCCCCGAGTCTTTTCCTGGTTCTACTTCTCCATAAACAACATGAAATCAAGGAGAGGGTTAACTTTTCCCGCTAAAGGTTTCCCACCGTGATCAGAAAGAACAAACACTTTGTTTCACACACACACACACACCAGCGCACAAGTATAAACATCAGGCCACTTACCTAGGCTACGTCAAAAGCTCTGCGTGGAGCCTCCGCAGAACCATAAAACAGGCTTTAACCTTAACTTATTATAAAGTCTCATTTTGATCAGGTTCCACACAGGTCTAAATTTATATTTTTCTCATTACTATTATGATTTAAGAGTTTTAGCGTTCTTTGATATAAATGGAGTTTTCTAATTGATAAGAATGACATTCTGAGGGAAAATAGTATTCAAAGATAATGAACACTGTCAGATGAACCCTTGATACTTGATAAAAACTTTTTTTTTTGAAAATCCCATGGTCAGTCACCTGGTCTAATGCCTTGTGTATCCCTACTCTACACGCTGTTGCCCTCCCACCTGCTTGGTGCTGGTTTCCTGCCCCTCGCTGGGGGAGGCGACACAGCTGGTGGTGGCAGATTTGGTGTGGCAGTGTTCCCGACTGCAGTAGCGGTCGCAGGAGTAGTAGCGCTGCTTGTCCGCCGAGGAGTGGTGTTTTCTGTCATGGGAGCGTCCCCGGTCGTGGGTTCGCTCTCTGGAGGCAGCTGGGTCAGACTCTGGATCTTCTGTTGCACCTGTGGAGGAGGACAATATTGCATGGTGAAGGGTGATTGTTGATAACTTAACTGTAATAATAATAATAATAATAGTAATATTAATACATTTTGGTTCATTAGGGCTTTGAGTGCAAGTACTCTTCAAAGGATCTACAGTCATTCACGGCAGACATTTTAACTTGTCATAGTAGGAAAAGCACTGTAGGTTTTATTAATAACATTAGTTATTACTTGGGCTGCAGCTATCGATTATTTTAGTAATCGAGTATTGTACCGATTATTCCATTGATTAATCGAGTATAATAAATATTATTTTATTTGTTTTATTGAAGAGCAATAATATACAATTGTTTGGTTTAATTTTCGGAAAAAGCTAAATTTTTATTGCCTACATTACTTACTATATCATCTCTCAAAAAACTAAACATATTAAGTGAATTTAAGTGCCATATTACATTGTTTTTAAAGAAAACATTTTCTGAAATGCAATAACCTCAAACTAAGGCATACATTAAACATACATAAACATGACCTTAAATTGTGCAACTTAACTTTCAGAACTACAAGTTTCAACCTGAGACTGATCTGTATATAGGCCTATATGTAAATATTAGTTATACTCAACCTATTTTCATTTATACATTTGATTACAATGTCACACAGCTCTGTAACATTTATGCTAGTAGATCGTTGATCAGCTGTTTCTCCGTGAAGAGAGAGAGAGTGAGAGAAAATGGTGCGCAACAATCAGCTGTTTTTCCGAAGGGAGAGTCAACAAGTCGTCTCTTTAGATCAAATTGTGGTCACCACTACGTATTTTCTTGTCTTTGTTTTTGGTAGTTGTTGTGTTTGGTGTAGTTTCATCGTTCATACGACTCTGTGATTTACTTTTGTCGGGTCCGCTTCGTGGAATGGATGATTAAGTTAGACTCAATGTTTTCTGTTGAGATGCTGAAGCATTGATGTTGTGCTATTATCGTGGTAAGCTAGTTTGATTTTGCAGTAGACACACTGTACAGAGTTTTTGTTTTAATTACGTTTAAACTGATTCCAAACTTTGGACACTTTCTGTCGTTTTCTCCAGCCTGTCTCTTCTCTTAGCCCCTCACTATTTACGCTGCCATCAGTCTTCATGGTATGTGTTGCCTGGTGTGCAATAGTAATAATCATCCGTGCGGAAACACTGAGCAATACACCAATGGTAACACTGATTAAACGAAGCTTAATCATTTTGCATCAAGAATTTTTAGTAATCAAATTATTCGAGTTGCTCGAGGAATCGTTTCAGCCCTAGTTATTACTTCTACCAAGGCGGTCATGTTTATGGATCAGTTTGTCAGTCAATCAGTCAGTCAGTCAGTCAGTCAGTAATTCTGTCAGCAGGATTATGGAAAAACTACTGGCCCAATTTTCATGAAACAAGGTGGAAGGGTGTAGCATTGGCCAAGGAAGAACCCATTAAATTATAGAGCAGATCCGAATCACAGGTCAGATACACAAATTATTTATCACTTTTAAAAACATTGGGGCACATAGGGCATTTGTGCTGCAATCATGTAGTGTTGGAATAATGGAAAAATCAGTTCCAGACTGCAAAAATTCATAGGAAGGCCCTCTCAAGTCTAAACATTGCGATATACAGTAGGGCATGCCTGTGCGGAGGTCTGCGTTTTATCCAAGTGTCCCAGTAAGTCATGACAGTGTGACAGTGTACATGCATGGACACTGTCTAAATAGGATCCCGCAATTCAGTTTATTATTAGGGCCTGAGCACCGACAGCGGCGAAGGCCCTAAGGAATTATTATTATTACAGCAAATTAATCACCTTTTTGAGGGGCTGAACATACTCAAAAACGCACCAAAATTGGCGGTCGCATCAAGCCTGGTGAAAATGTACGTATTTTAAGGGTTTCAGGAATAGGCGCACAAAAATGGCTCACAAGCGCTCCCTACAAAATTAAAAAAATTGAGCCCCTGCAGTACGTTTAACGTAGACTAACGACATGTGGTACACTTATGTAGCATGTCAAGACGTACAAAAAAGCTCATTGGAGCCATACCCTTAACGCAGCAGGAAGTCCGCCATTTTGAATTGAAAGTTCGAAATTAGTGTGATTTTGGCCATTTCCACATGTCGTACTTTAACGACTCCTCCTAGAGATTTCATTCGATCAACTTCAAATTTGGTCTGTACCATCTTAAGACCTTAGAGATGAAAAGTTATTAAAGGAAAAATCTTTGGTCATGGGGCCTGACCGTGGCAGGGCGGCCATTTTGTGCGTTTCGCCATCGAAACAGGAAGTGGGTGTAACTTGAGTGTACATTGTCCAATTGGCTTGAAACTTTTCAGATTTCATAAGACTCTAGCCCTGAGGAATACTACCGGTCAAAATTGACTCAAAGTCATAGCACCCACTAGTGGCAAAAGGAAGTAGGCCCAAAACTATAGGTGCTATACTTTAACAAACTACTCAGAGATTTCATCTGATCAACTTCAAATTCGGTCTGTGTCATCTAAAGACCTATTGAAGTCATCTAAAACTATTAAAAGCAAAAGTTTTCGTCCAACGGTGTGGGCGTGGCCATTTTGAGCATATATCGATGAACAAGAAGTTATTGTAACTTTAATGTACACTGTGATATTTGCCCGAAATTTCTCACAACTGACAAGGGTCCAGGCCTGAGGACATCTATAGGCCAAAATTGACTTTTGGTCATAGCTCATCATTGAACTCAGCAGAGAGTTCCTTTTTCATTGGTGAACTTTTTCCCGCCCTCTCTACTTGGTAAATTTGCAATACACCATTTCCAACACCGCACACTCCACCATGTGCGCTGTGTATGACCGTTGCACAAATGCAGGGTCAAGTGGAGCAGTGTCCGCAAGTAACCCCAATACGCACGGAGGAGCGAGGGCCCGTCCAATGCTGCTTGCAGCTTTAATTTGCTTTGTATTTTTTATAAAGTTGGAAACTCTTGATTCTTTATTAATGAACATTTTCAACTGCAGACTTTATGGTTTATGAATCATAATAATAATAATAATAATAATGAATTGAATTTGTATAGCGCAAGACAAGACAAAACAAAGAAAAATAAAACAAAACAAGATTCAGGCACAGATGAAAAGGGAGGGGGGCGTGGGGCTACAGATAGGCAGAGGTGAAAAGATGGGTCTTGAGGCAGGACTAGAAGATGGTGAGGGACTCAGAGGTGCAGCTCTATTGGGGGAGAGAGCCTGGGAGCTGCCCTGGAGAAGGCCCTGTTCCCAGAGGTTGTACTTGTGGATGGAGAGGAGACCGGCTGAGGTGGATCTGAGGGACCGTGAGGGTTGGTAGGGGGAGAGGAAGTCAGTGAGATATGAGGGGGCCAGATGGTGGAGGGCTTTGCAGGTGAGGACCAGGAGTTTGTAGGTGATCCGGTGAGAGATGGGAAGCCAGTGGAGTTGTTTTAGGACTGGAGTGATGGTGCCAGGATTTGGTGCGGGTGATGAGTCGGGCGGCTGCGTTCTGGACTCGGTTGATGTGGGTAGAGCTGATGCCAACGATAAGTGAGTTGCAGTAGTCCAGTCGGGAGGAGATGAAGGCATGAATGAGTCTTTCAGCAGCAGGGGGTGTGAGAGAGGGTCTGATTTTGGTGATGTTGCGGAGGTGAAAGAAGGAGGTTTTAATGACATAGTGGATGTGGGGCTCAAGGGAGAGGTTGAAATCAAAGATCACGCCAAGGTTGCGAGCCTGGGGAGATTGGGAGACAATGGTGCCGTCGATGGTGAGATTGGGGTTACTGATTTTGCTGAGTGTGGATTTGGAGCCTATGAGGAGGAATTCTGTTTTATCGCTGTTGAGTTTGAGGAAGTTGTGTTGCATTCAGGTTTTAATAGCTGACAGACAGGCGTTGATGTGGGAGAGGGGAGGACTGTGGGGGGATTTGGTGCTGAGGTAGATCTGGGTGTCATCGGCGTAACAGTGGAACTCCAGGTTGAAGTGGCGGAGTATCTGACGAATGGGAGGATGTAGATGATGAAGAGGAGGGGGCCGAGTACGGAGCCTTGGGGAACGCGTTGAGCGACTGTGGCAGAGGTGTGGTGATACCGACGTCTTTGAGTCTGGTGAGCAGGATGTTATGGCTCACGGTATCGAAGGCTGCACTCAGGTCGAGGAGGATAAAGATGTTGAGAGAACGAGTGTCAGCAGAGGCAAGGAGGTTGGTGAGGACTTTTAGGAGAGCGGTTTCTGTGCTGTGGAGGGGGCAAAAACCATATTGGAGGGGTTTGAACTAATTATTGGCATGAAGATGGGTTTGGAATTGTGAGGCGACGATATGTTCCAGGGTTTTAGACAGAAAGGGGAGGTTGGATATTGGGCGGTAGTTGTTGAGGAAGGAGGGATCCAGACCAGGTTTTTTTAGGATAGGGGTGACAACAGCAGTTTTGAAGGCAGAGGGGACAGTTCCAAGGGACAGTGAGGAGTTAAAGAGGTTGGTGAGGTGGGGGCATAGGACAGGGAGGCAGGACTTCAGGAGGGGATTAGGGGAAGGTCAAGGGAGCAGGTAGTGACCAGGTCAAACTGGGAGAGGAGGCAGTGTGGAGGAGGGGTCGGGAGGTCAGATGATCATTGATAAATTATGTTGATTTTGTCAGTGAAAAAGTGGAGGAATGAGTTGCAGAGATCCAGAGTAGAGGTAGGAAGGGTGTTGGTTCGAGGCTTGAGGAGGTTGTTCACTGTGGAGAAGAGGGTTCTGGGGTTTTGGCAGGGCTCGGTGAGGATGGTGGAGAGGTAGGCAGACTTGGAAGCAATGAGGCAGACAGTGAGGTGGAGTTTATAGGCTTCATGATGGACTGTGAGAAATGATTTCTTTGTCAGACGTTCAAGTTGGTGGCTAGTTTGTTTCATTTTCCGGAGTGCAGGTGTGTACCAGGGTGAAGAGGTGTTAAAAGTGACAGTTTTTGTTTTGAGGGGGGCCAGAGTGTTGAGGGAGGTAGACAAGGTGGAGTTGAGGTGGTTTGTGAGATCATCAGGTGAGGTGAGGGTTGAGTCCAGGTGGAGAGTGGTGGAGAGCAGGTCAGAGATGATGGTGGGGATCGATTGATTTAAGGTTGCGGAAGGTGATTTCTCAGAGGAGGCGGGGGCGTGGGGTTGGAGAAGGGATGGTGAACTGTATGAGTTTGTTATCAGAGAGGGTAAAGAGGCATGGATGGAGGTCGAGTACCGGTTGATTTGTGGACATTTATTATAAATTTTTACCATTTGTAACTGCAGACTTCATGTTACCCTTCATTGATGACTTTTGAATAATAATGTATAGCTGTAGAGTTGATGTTTATTACTGTGCTACTAAGTCTGCAGCCATACTAATAATGTTTACCATGTTCACAATCTGCGTTTAGCATGTTAGCATGCTAATATTTGCTAATTAACACAAAACACAAAGTAGAACTGATACTGATGGAAGTGTCATTAGTTTTGCAGGTATTTCATCATAAACCAAAGTATAAAAGTATAAAGTATTGGACAAAGTATAATTCTGACCTGGCACTAGATTAAAGCAAATGATCAATGTAACAATTCATCCTCAGGGGGACATGGATGTCTATACAAGATTTCACAGGAATCTGTCCAACTTCATGATGGTGTAAAGTCAGGGGATCACCACAGATTGATCATCTAGGGACCACGAATGTATTTACCAAATTTCATGGCAATCTATCAAATTGTTAGATATTTAGTCTGGATTAAAATGGTGGACTGACAGGACACCTGTCATAAATCCAGCATCCTGAGCCTGTTTTGCCTATGTTTTGTTTCTTTGCTCTAACCTGAAGTTCGTTTTTCTGAGTTTTCCTGAACACATCCCGGCTGATTCACCAACTGATTACACCTGCTGCTGTCTGCACACACGGTCCTGATTACCATCCTCTGCACCATATAAGCAGTGACCAGACAACCATTCCCTGCCGGATCGTTAGAGTAAACAGTATGTTTTTGCTCTCGTATCAAGCTCCTAGTTTTGCGAAGTCTTTTGCTGTTTTTGCTCTTTTTTGCCTATCGCTAATCTGCCGCCTGTCTTCTGCCTACAGTTCTTCACCTGGATTATCATTCACACCTGCCTGGCTGTCGACTTCACTGTAGTACATTTGGATCAGCACTAAACCCTGCCATCTTCCAGCCTCATTCCCTGCCGACCAACTGGACCAAAACGTTTCCACATTCCATTCCAAATAAATACTCACCTTGTACTCCTACTTACCTTGTCCTGGTCTGCTTCTGGGTTCCTGCACTAGACAAATCCTGACAGAACGATCCGGCCAAGATGAACCCAGTGGATCTGGACTCCATACGGCATGCCATTTCCCAGCAAGGAAACATGTTGGGACAGCACAGTTTGGCACTACAGGAAGTAACAACTGCTATTCGAGATCTAACCACTAGTTTTACCACAGTCCAGGCTCAGCTCAGTGCTCCAGCAGTTTCTTCACCACCTGTTTCTCCACCCACGCCTGCCGTCTCAGAAGCTGTGTCGCTCCGAGAGCCCAAAGTTCCAACACCACACAAGTATGATGGGGATTTGGCAGGATGTCGTTCTTTTCTCATGCAATGTGACCTGGTTTTTGACTTGCAGCCCAACTCCTATGCTTCTGATAAAGCTAAGATTGCCTTTGTTATCGAACTGTTGCGGGGAAAGGCTCTGGAGTGGGCATCTGCCCTATGGGAACGAAAGCACTCCTGCTTTGCTTCATACCACGCCTTCTCAGCCGAGATGAGGAAACTCTTTGAACACCCCGTCCGAGGTAAGGACGCTTCTAAACTGTTGTGCTCTCTGTGCCAGGGTTCACACAGCGTAGCAGACTTTGTCATTGAATTCAGAACATTGGCAGTGGAGAGTGGGTGGAACGAGGAATCACTGCAGGCTGTGTTTCATCAGGGATTATCCGAACAGATAAAAGATGAGCTAATCTCTTATCCTGAGCCCAGTGACTTGGACTAGTTGGTGGCTTTGTCTATTCATGTTGATAACAGGTGCCGAGAGAGAAGGAGGGAGAGATGTGAGAGGTTTTCCAACCATTCTCCGCGCCGCCAACCTGCCAAATCTGGTAATGGAGCAGAATTAGGGAGCCGAGCTACATTTAAGGGGATTAAGGAGGAACAGCGATCAACTGATTCCGAACCCATGCAGGTGGGACGTCATGGATTATCAGTAGAGAAGTGCCAGCATAGACGTGAGTCAAACACGTGAGTCATTACATCTCCTCCTGCCCACAGAGGCCGTTAAACTCCCAGGCTCGCTAAGAGTGGGAGGATTTTTAGCGAGCCAATCTCAGTCTTCCAACAGTCCTGTAAGACCTCCAGTTCCTGTCACACTCATGAACTCTAATAATTCTGTGGAGATTAATGCTTTGATTGATTCAGGGGCGGATGACAGCTTCATGGACGCCAATCTGGTGGAACAGCTGGGGCTCTCCAAGGAACGTCTCCCGGAGGCCATTGAAGCTACCCCACTTAACGGCGAATTATTGGCACGGATAACTGAGAGAACTTTAACCCTTTAGGCGCTGGGTTTTATTTTTAAAAATACTAGGTTTTGACACCTAAATTTCAGAAGGTTCTGGCTTGAAAATGGTTTGAGATAGAGACAAAGTGTAAATGAAACAAATATTCAGAATGTAAATTTAAGTAAGTTGAGTAAATTTTTCCATCTAATTTGCATATTATGACGTCATATCGCGGCGGCCATATTGGATTATGTAAATTCCATGAAATACCTACTCTTTGAAAGAGTTGAATTTATTTCATCAGATTTACCCCCCTCCATCCATTTGTTATGTTGTCCACATATCAAATGAACAGGGAAAAAGTAAATTGTAAGCCAACAGTCGTAAACTACAACTATTACTACGCCACAAAACTCATGTAAACAGTAGGTGTTTTTTTTTGTTTTTTTGTTTTTGGACGGGGGAGGGGCTCACAGCAGCACCTGCTGCTCGTTGAGCACAGTAATTGTAGAGTGATACGTGCTTTCACGAGCCTCCAAACACCACAAAAGTTTCCAATAACACCAGAAAAAGTTGCTAGTCGCTTTTGACAAAAAAAAGTCAAGTTTGGATGGGATTTCGTCGCACATTTTGCATTGAAGCATGACGTATTTCTGAGCTAAGGTCTAAGTAGTGGAGTGCTGTGTGTCTCCTCTCTACGCTGACTGCAGGACGGGATTGCTGCGCGAGGCTACTGACAGACTGACCGCCTGTGAGGCCTTTGGACGGGGGAGGGGCTCACGGCAGCACCCGCTGTTTGTTGGGCACAGTAATTGCAGAGTGACGCTCTATTCGGAGAAAACAGCTGATTGATTCAGTACCGCGTTGTGTCCCTAATTATTTTGTGTAAGAGTGAAGAATCATTTACATTTAGCCTACACCTGCTCTGTAAGCCAGGGCAAGAACGGCGGCGAATACGTGATTCAATGCAGCCTGGACGCGGAGTGTGTGTCTCATCTCTGCTCTGACGGCAGGCTGGGGTGCTGCGCGAGGCTACTGAGAGACTGACCGCCTACGGGCTTTGGACAGGGGAAGGGCTCACGGCAGCACCTGCACAGTAATTGTAGAGTGATACGTGCTTTCACGGGTCTCCAAACACCTCAAAAGTCTCAAATAACATCAGAAAAAGTCGCTAGTCACTTTTGACAAAAAAGTCAAGTTTGGATGGGATTTCCTCGAACATTTTGCATTGAAGCATGATGTATTTCTGAGCTAAGGTCTAAGTACAGGATGTCTGCCAACTAGTGGAGGGGAGTATGAATGACATATAACACTCTATTCAGAGAAAACAGCTGTTTGATTCAGTATCGCGTCCTGTCGCAATTTTGCGACTTTGGCGCTTAAAGGGTTAACATGCTTATTTCGGGAAATCATTCTGAGGTCATATCCTTTTTCATCCTGCACTCTCCTCACGCTCCTCTGGTTCTGAGTTACCCCTGGCTCCAAGAACACAACCCCACTATTGATTGGGCCACTGGCAAGGTAACCAACTGGAGTATAATGTGTCATGCTGACTGTCTCAAAACTGCCTGTGCCCCCTCTGCTTCTAAACAGGATCTGGACTCACCACCTCCTGACATGTCCATGGTTCCCGATGTCTACCACGATCTTCAGGAGAGGTGTTTAGCAAACAGAAGGCCCTGTCTCTGCCCCCCCACCGACCTTATGATTGTGCTATCAATCTTATACCTGGAGCTGCCTCTACAGTATATCCAAACCAGAATGCGAAGCCATGGAAAGCTGCATTAAGGATTCACTTACTGCTGGTCTCATTCGTCCCTCTTCTTCACCCCTGGGGGCGGAGTTCTTCTTTGTAAGTAAGAAAGACTGCACCCTGCGGCCTTGTATTGACTACCGTGGGCTTAATGATATAACTATCAAGAACAAGTATCCTCTGCCCTTGATGAACTCTGCTTTTGACTCCCTGCAGGGCGCGACCATTTTCACTAAGCTGGACTTGCGCAACGCTTACTACTTGGTCCGAATTAAGGAGGGAGACGAATGGCTGACGGGATTCAATACTCCTATGGGCCACTTTGAGTATCTGGTCATGCCATTTGGACTCACTAATGCCCCGGCAGTTTTCCAGAGTATGGTTAACGACGTTCTGAGAGACATGATTGGTCGTTTTGTTTGTTTACCTGGATGACATTCTTGTGTTTTCTGAAGATCTGCCTAACCATGTCCTGCATGTCAAACGGGTTCTGCAGCGGTTATTGGAGAATCGGCTGTTTGTTAAGGCTGAGAAATGTGATTTTCACGCCCGCACTACCTCTTTCCTCGGTTACATCATCTCCGAGGGCCAGTTGAAGATGGATCTTGAGAAAGTTAAGGCAGTACTCGAGTGGCCTCAGCCTGAGTCCAGAGTGCAACTCCAGAGGTTCCTGGAGTTTGGACGGTTTGGACGGTTCGTCCGCGATTACAGCCGAGTGGCCGCTCCGCTCACTGCCCTGACGTCAAGTTCCAGATCTTTCAGTTGGAATCCGGATGCTAACAAGGCTTTCCTAGATCTGAAGAAGCGCTTCACTTATGCACCAATCCTCTCTCACCCAGATACGTCTCGTCAGTTCGTTGTGGAAGTGGATGCTTCTGATGTGGGAGTCGGTGCCATTCTCTCTCTCAGCGTAGTTCCAACGACCATAAGACCTTTTTTCTGAACAACCGTTCGTGGTGTGGACAGACCACAAACCTTGCAAATGTGCAATCTGCCAGACGTCTAAACTCACGTCAAGCCAGGTGGGCCTTGTTTTTGGGACGCTTACATTTTTCTCTCACCTTTCGACCAGGCTCACGGAATGGTAAGGCGGACGCTCTTTCCCGGATGTTTTCCAAGGCAGTGGAAGATGAGGCTGCACCGGAGACAATTCTGCCACAGAAGCTTATCGTGGGCGTGGTCACCTGGAGGATCGAGGAGGAGGTTATGACAGCATTTCGGACTCGGCCCGGTCCTGGTAATGGTCCGCCAGGTCATCCGTTTGTGCCCGATTCTGTCCGTTCTGCTGTGCTTCAGTGGGCCCATGCCAGCAAGATGGCTGGTCATCCCGGTGTGGCTAGAACTATGGCCTTACTGCGCAGAAGGTTTCGGTGGCCTGCCATGGAAGACCAGACTCAGAGTTACGTTGCTGCATGCCCGGTGTGCGCTCAAAATAAGGGGACCAATCGACCCAGCTCTGGACTTCTGCATCCTCTGCCCATCCCTCGGTGACCCTGGTCGCATCTGGCTCTGGAATTTGTGTCCGGGTTGCCCTTATCGGAGGGGAACGCCGTTGTCCTGACAGTAGTGGACAGGTTCAGCAAATTTGCTCACTTTCTGCCACTTCCCAAGCTTCCGTCTGCTACTGAGACCGCCAACATCCTGGTGTTCAGGAAACACGGTCTACCTGGAGACATAGTTTCGAATCGTGGCCCGCAGTTCACCTCAGCTGTTTGGAAGGCTTTCTGCCTAGCCATTGGAGCGACTGTCAATCTCACATCTGGATTCCATCCCCAGTCCAATGGTCAAGCTAAAAGGGCTAACCAGAAGATGGAGTCCACGCTTCGCTGCCTCGTCTCTTCAAATCTCTCCACCTGGTCCTCTCAGCTACCATGGGCTGAGTACGCCCATAACACTCTCCCGACCACTGCCACTGGGATGTCCCCCTTTCAGTGTCTGTACGGATATCAACCACCCCGGTTTCCTTCGCAGGAGAAGGATCTCTCCGTTCCATCAGTCCAAGCCCACATTCGCCGTTGCCATCGGACCTGGCATCGTGCCAGGGGGACCCTCCTTAAAGCCTCTGACAGTTACCAACGTCAAGCCAATCGTCGCCTTGTCCCAGCTCCTGTCTACACGGTTGGGGATAAGGTCTGGTTGGCCACCCAGAATCTTCCCCTGCGGACGGAATCTAAGAAGCTGTCCCCTAAGTTTATTGGTCCGTTTGTGGTGGAATGGATAATAAACCCAGCTGTGGTCCTTCTGAAATTACCCAAGACCCTCAGGTACATCCTGCCTTCCATGTCCCCTGTCTCCTCAGTCCCGTTGCCTCCTTCTCCTCGTCCGCCTCCCCCGCGGATTATCGACGGGGGTCCTGTCTACACCGTTCGCCGCATCATGGACTCCCGACAACGTGGGTGGGGTTTCCAATTCCTCGTGGACTGGGAGGGTTACAGTCCTGAGGAGAGGAGCTGGATACCTCGACGCCAGATCCTTGATGCCGATCTGCTCCAGGACTTCTATAGGCTCCATCCTGGTGCTCCAGGGTGTCCGCCCGGTGGCGTCCGTCGGAGGCGGGGTACTGTCATGAATCCAGCATCCTGAGCCTGTTTTGCCTATGTTTTGTTTCTTTGCTCTTACCTGAAGTTCGTTTTTCTGAGTTTTCCTGAACACATCCCGGCTGATTCACCAACTGATTACACCTGCTGCTGTCTGCACACACGGTCCTGATTACCATCCTCTTTACCATATAAGCCGTGACCAGACAACCATTCCCTGCCGGATCGTTAGCGTAAACAGTATGTTTTTGCTCTCGTATCAAGCTCCTAATTTTGCCAAGTCTTTTGCTGTTTTTGCTCTTTTTTGCCTATTGCTAATCTGCCGCCTGTCTTCTGCCTACAGTTCTTCACCTGGATTATCATTCACACCTGCCTGGCTGTCGACTTCACTGCAGTACATTTGGATCAGCACTAAACTCTGCCACCTTCCAGCCTCATTCCCTCCCGACCAACTGGACCAAACCGTTTCCACATTCCATTCCAAATAAATACTCACCTTGTACTCCTACTTACCTTGTCCTGGTCTGCTTCTTGGTTCCTGCACTAGACAAATCCTGACAACAACACTGTAATCAATAGAGCCACACTGCTAGTTTGGCTAAAAAGGGAGTATGGTGAGCCTCTGTTTATACTGAGTTGAAAGGATAGGAAATATGCATTATGCAATTGCAAAACATTATGCTGAAGCAAATCACGGTTTACCCTCTTTATTAAAATTCTGTGAGATTGAGAGTTACGATGCCTACTAGAGGAGGAGATGTTCTGAAGAAACTGGCCTAGAGATAAATGTTTGGATATACACACTTAACACCGTGACACCAAATGGATTTATTGATGACTACAGTTTAAAGTGTTTTCTAGATGAAGTCTTTTTGAAATATGTCTTTTTAATGTCAACCAAGGTATGGTCTCAATGGCCAGAAAGTGTGTGCTTTAGAACTTTGTTAGATTGTATGTGATGGTGTTTGAATCACCTATGTTTTCTTGCCTGTATTTTTAGAACAATGGGATGGGAAGATTTGATTGGTTGTTAAATAATTAGGCCCCAATACCCAGCTTTATTGACTCTGCCCTTGTATGTATAACACTGAATGGAGCCTGATTATTTTAAATGCTCTGAAGAAGGCTTTGTGTCGGAACGTGTCAGTGTTGATTTATTGTGATGTGAGCCTAATTACATAAGTGAAATGACAGTATTCTGGCCTCCTTAATTGGGAACCTGACTTGTGCTACCTTTTCTTAACTTTTTGGAACATGCCTCTCTTTATACTGTAATAAGATAACCCCCTTACTAAAGTGTGCATGCAACAATCTTTTTTTCCCGCCGTCTTCCCGGCATCGTTTCAAGAATATTTGCGTCCAAACGGATCAATTTGTAAATGACTCAACAAGCTACTTCATATTCCAGGCCTATAGGTGGCGCTGTTTCTGCTACAGAAATTCACCAAAAACGGAGAAGAGGCGGCGCATGCGCATAAAGCTTGCACAGGAGCATAATATTTTGCCCTAGTAACACTAATAGGCTAAATATCTTCTCCAACAGGAACACAATCATGTAGTCCGCCATTATGGCGGGATAAGAGGTCGAAGGCGAGAGGTCGAGGGGTGTGGTGATGACATCATCGATACGCAAGTACGCGGACAAACGAAGACGCAAGGGCAGCGTTTTCGAATTTTTTCATCCTGGGACTAGGTTTCAAAAAAGTGCGTCTTCAGGCAGTGCATTTACAGTATTTGTTTGGATGATCGGCCAAAACGATGCAAAAGGTGCGTTTACACCAAAAAGCGTTTCTGTGTGGATGGCTCCTTAAAGCGTGCATCCAACTTACTTAAAGTGCGCTATGCTCTATAAAAGAAATCCATTCATATCACTTTCCGGGCTCCGTCGTCTCACAGCCAACCTAGATAGAGCATTGCTGATCTCTATCACAGCTGAAACCTGCCAGGGCGGCCACAACTCATGCTTTAACACTCTTACATAAGGTGCTATGCCCATCTTTTACACAGAGATGATTGTCACATGGGGTGAGCCAAACTGAAAGAACAACAAAACACTCAGGATCTGGAAAATACCATTAATGTACATTTGGATAGAACAGTTACTACTGACATTACTATTTATACATATACAGTAGGGGCACCCACAACAATAGGCACCCCAAATATTGTAAAAATGTCATTAACTACAGAATTAGCTTAACTATTGTTCTACACCTTAGGAGTGCCCAGGCCCTCACTGCTGAAAGGACCTAATCAGGCACACCTGTACTTACTCATAAACCCACTAAACAGGCTTAAGTCAAATGATAAAGCATCAAATAAACGTAAAACATTAAACTAAAACATTACACTAAATTAAGGATTAAGCAGAGACAAAACATAGTTAATTTTGGGAACAGAGGCTATCGAAAAGGGAGAAAAGCAGCTTTTTCACAGTGATGATAAATAGAAGTTATACTGTATTGATTCATGACGAGGATGAAATTATAGCTGAGTAAAAGTGTCCTGCTTTGCACTGGACATGATGAGGCAGTCCTTGGGGTTTTCTGATTAAAATATCCAACAAATGGAACTACAGGATGAAAGAGTGTTATGTATGCTGTGCTGTGTGTGTATACGAGATGACTAACCAGCAGAGCTAGGTGGTTGTCCACCCAGAGGTGCATCCAAAGACCTCTGCCTCTTCTCTCTGTCTTTATCTCTGTCCCTGTCTCTGCGATGGTGGCAGCGGTGGTGATGGTGATGGTGGTGGGGTCGGTCCTGGCTGGGTTTCTCCAGGGTGTAGTCCCGCAGGTTGACCTCTTGGGGCCGCTGCGGGGCCGCAGTGGAAGCTGAGCGCTTCATAGGGCTGGCATCAGGGACAGACTAAGGGAGGAGGGAGAGAGACAAACACAGAGAGGCTCTCTGATAATCATTGCTACGTTTACACGTGGCCGGCTATTTTCATAAATGGACATTTCAACCTCTCCGTTTTCAAAAATAACATTGTGCACAGCTGTCCGTTTTCAGAAAAGTGTTCGTTTACATGTACCTGTTTATATATGCCATCAATGGCGTCAAGAGCATGCCAAACCTGTAGGTGGCAGTGTAATGAGAAGCTCAAGCCCACATTAGCCAATCAGAATCCCAAAAATAGCAACAACAGCAACAAATCACTTCCTCTTTCTCTCTCTCGGCTGCCTAAACTTCCTTTTGTCTCAGTTTACATGCAAATGTGCAAACGAAGTTTTCCAAAATCTCCACTCTGGCCAGAGGTTTTAGAAAGAATCGTTTTCAGAGGCGAATTCTCTGTTTACGTGTAAACGAAGGGCACAAACGAAGGGAAATGTCTAAATTTTTCAAAATAACCATGTACGTGTAAATGGGGTACATGTCTGCCACAAGGTTTTTATCCAGCATCAAAGTACTTGTAGTTTTTGAATAGCTACAGCTTAGTACTATGGCTACACCTGATTCTTGCACATTAAATCTCCTCCTTGTTTACTCACTTACAGTACTTGTCACAATGTCTGCCTCAGTCCTGCTTTTCCCATTCTGCCTCTGTCCCTACTTCAGCCATATTCTTACTTGCCTAGCCCCAGATATTTCCATTCTCCATCCATCCAACTCAGATGTTTCCACTTTCCCTCATCAGCCCTGCAGTAAATAACTGGCCCATTTCCACTCATTCCCTATCAGATTGGCAATTGTGCTTATGCCTTGAACCTGAACCCAAACCTGTTCCTGCCTTTCTTTATTGCCGGCTTTCTAACCTGCTCACCTGTCCTGCCTCTTGAATTTGTTTGTTCTTCCTGCCTATCAGGGGTGGGGGGGGGGGAATCAATACAGCATAGTATAAGTATATAGTATTTTCCGTGTCAATAGTGTCTCGATACACAGACACCAAGTATCAATCTATTATTATATACATTGAACAAAATTATAAATGCAGCACTTTTGTTTTTGTCCCCATTTTTCATGAGCTGTACTCAAAGATCTAAGACTTTTTCTACGTACACAAAAGGCCTATTTCTCTCAAATATTGTTCACAAATCTGTCTAAATCTGTGTTAATAAGCACTTCTTCTTTGCCGAGAAAATCCATCCACCTCACAAGTGTGGCATATCAAGATGCTGATTAGACAGCATGATTATTGCACAGGTGTGCCTTAGGCTGGCCACAATAAAAGGCCACTCTAAAATGTGCAGTTTTACTTAATGGGGGGGGGGTCCGAAAACCAGTCAGTATCTGGTGTTAGTGTTAGGGTTAATCTCTCTCTCTCTCTCTCTCTCTCTCTCTCGACCTGACTGCAGTTTGTTGTCATAACCGACTTGAGTGGGCAAATGCTCACAATAGGCTCGTTCGAGATGAACTGCGCCTGTAAAGTAGACGAGAGCAGGCGGCAGCAGACGGGGGCGGTGACAAAAGTCCGCTCTCAAGTCGGACAGTTTTCCAGCTGACTCCAGCAGCCTTCAGGCTGAACAGGAAGTGACACAAACACTGTGGTCCGTTCGGGTCCGATTCTGATTTAATAAAATGTTATCAGACCCATATATCTGCACAGTCTCCAGTTGATTTTATTATGAAAGAGTAGCTGTCAAAATTCTCCACATGCGATCTGTTGCTGATTTTAATTAACAACACACTGTAGATGATCCGTAATCTGAACAGATTTAGTCTCTCTGACTTCTAAACACAACTATCAGCCACACAACATGTGTTCTGTACAGAATAATCCTTTAAATCAGACAAATCACAGTTAAAATCCCTCCGATTCCAAATCAATAAAAGGTTTATATAAAACGTCATCATGTTGAGTCGATTCTGAACCAATCAGCTGTTCGATCAGCTGAGAGGCCGGCGTTTCACAGCATGCACTGGGTCCGCCTGCGTCCGCCTGGCTCTTGCAGTTGGTGAAAAGCAACTGCGCTGCCTGCGTCTCAGAACTGCGGCCGCCTTCGTCTCGTGAGATTATCGTTGCCCACGTGTGCATGACGTCAGAGCAAGTCGGGATCAAGTCGGACACAAATCTAACCGGCATGCATTGGGCGCCAATCGCCGGTGATCGATTCTGCGCAGATCTGGCTCATCTCGAACGAGCCTATTCAATGGCGTCTGGCACTTTCATGGATGAACCCTAACCCCAACCCTAACACCAGATACTGACTGGTTTTAGGACTGAATGTTACTGTTTTTGACAGTACAATCTAGCCAAACCTGTCTGCCATATTATTGTGCACAAGTTAGGAGTAACCAAGGATATTTTTCTTAATAAACATTTTTTCACAGCAGACCATTTGGCATGTCATAGTAGGAAAAGCACAGGTGTAATTGGTGACATTGAAAACCCAGTTAGGGCAGCTAGTTGCAGGGTGCTGGTATTTTTCATGCTGGCTCACTGTCATGGCTTACTGGGACAATTAATGGAACAGAGCCATCATTAACTAAATTAGTTTCACCTGTGTCAAAATGTCTGCCGGCAAAAAGGTGAAGAGCCAGGCTTCCTGAAGTCCCTCTCTGAAAGCGGGACCCTGAGTTAGCCCTTCTTTAGTACAGCATGCACTGAGACATTCCCATGTTAGACCCTGCGTCCAACAGTTTCCACACATTCAGATGGTAACATATGAGACTTTTATTTGTTCTACCATGTGATTAAAGGCACCGACAAAAAAAAGGCATTAGACCAGAAATTTAATAATATTAAAAAAAAAAAAAAATCTTATATGCCACATTGTACAGCAAAAGTAATGACACAGCTTTTGTCATCTTTACATTAGGACCGCAGCACTGGGAACACCTGGCCAGTCTGCATCTACAGCACTGACCACATTTTCATTGTCTATTGAAAAAATAAAGGTGAGAAAACCCGGTGAGCTAACACACATTCCCTGGACTCATAATCATTTGTTAGAAAACATCTTAACTCACTGGTGTCTATTGCACTTCTGGAAACAAGGTGGAGAAATGACTGGTATGGGTTTTTGGTAAATGTAATTTCTTCTTGAAGAGGTTTGGAAAAAAGTAATTTCGAACTACAAACAAGTGTGTGACATGTGTGTAACAGTGTTTACATACAGCTAGATGGATCCCTGGAGAGTGCCGTGAGTGGCTCCGCTGTTATGCAGGTGATGGATAAAGGGCAGACAAATAGAAAGAAAGAACAGCAGAAAAAGAGATCAGGATTCAGGAATATTAACCAAGATCCACAACAGCTATAGTTTGTTGGTATAGAAGTGTTCACATATTTTACTAAAAGCCACTTTGTATAGAATCTTTAGGTAATCATAGCCTTGTTTGTAGAAAAATTATACAATCCTGTTGAAAATTGATGCTCTATAGATATTTAGTACAAAGGAGGTAGTTGTCATTGTTGTCTGCCATAATGTCTTTGTTGATACCACCACTGGTGGGAGGCAAAGTCAGAGATTTTTTAAATCCTACACAAAGTGTCTTTAAAGGGGCTGTACTCAGACACGGGAAAAAAAAGAGGTCTGGGATTGCCTCCATGGGGTTCTCCCAAGGCGTTTCCCAACTTGTCAAATGCCGACGACCGACAGCCGGACCCACTATCAAAACAAAGAACAGAGAAGCTTGGATTACAACACACAGAGAGGGAGTATGTGTTCATTCTCTGTCCAGGACTCCATTACTCCACTATATCTTTACATAGCAAACATTTGCTTACTGTTCTATTCATGTTCTAAAGATATCAAGTACAGCCCCTTTAAGTATAAGTTAATCATCGAAAGATAGTTAATTTGATAATTTCCAATTAAGGTCTTGTATTTATACTTTAGTGAAAAAAAAACCCTGTGACCCTGGCAGTTGTGTTTTTTAGGGGATATAGCTCCTGGTAGGCCCCCCTAAGGCAAATTGGTCTAGAGGAGGGGCCAGACTAAGAGCCATTCACAGACCCCATATGAATGGGACAAAAAGGAGCTGCAGCACCCTGCCCGGAACAGAGTGGAGCTTTCCGGCTGACGGTTCTTAATCCATGGGGCCTACTTGGGGCCAGAGCAGAGCTGTCAACTGATCAACACCTGGTGGTGAGTTGGATCAGATGGCGGAGAGACTGTTGGACAGGTCTGGTAAACCCAAACATGTAGTCAGGGTGAACTGGGAACATATTTCATCAGCTGCCAATATGACAAAATGATGCACTGCAGGATGCACTGGAGACATTTTTCTATGTATATTTGCACAGCACTCCCTCTGCTTCTTTCAGCACATCCTGGAGTCTGCCTCTGTGACTATCACAGATATCTCTAAGATGATTTCAATTAGTTTCTGTTCTTGCCTGCCAGGCTTGTTGTCTGGAGAGGGGTCGACAAGAGTATACCCTGCACATTACAATATAGTTCTGCACATACTGTATTAAAAGGTGATGAAACTGGAAAATTAGGATAAAATGTCCCAAATCAGCTGGGTTAAGGGAACTTAGTGTTGGCTTTGATTTCCATGCAACTTCATTGTGAACAGATCAGGAGGCCAGACTGGCTGACTCACTGAGGTTTCCCATGTCACCACAGCAAAAAGAAGGATCTCAATAAAGGGAACAGTTGATAACAGATGTCATCTCATAATCCTGGCAAAGCTGATCTCAAATTAAGCAAAAGAAAAGTGCTGTGACTGAGGCTGGAGCGACAGAGTTCAGACTGCACAGTACAGTTCCCATCACACTCAAGCATGAGGAAATTTCCAAAAGGCCAGTATTAAATGAATTGGCTAGAGGATTTCCTGCCCTCTGTCCCAGAAGGTGAGAAAAATAAGACAGCAAGTCAACAAGGCAACCTTCCACACACATTCCTTTCATCCATTGATTAATCCTCCACTCCAGATTATTTCTCCTCTACACTAACATAATTACCCTCTTCCTCTCCCAGTAAATCTTGGGTCCAAAGCCATTTGGAGCCACTATCATCTTTTCGGTTGGCAGCAAGAGAAAAATGATACTGGACAAATAGCTGGCGGACTGCCAGGATTTACTTCTCCTCTGCTGTGAGAGTAGGATCAACACGCTCTTCCAATTGGGCTGTGAAAGGAATGCACCTCAAATGCATGAATCGATCAACAACAACCAGGAAATGAGGAGTTTATCATATTTATATATAAGATCTAATAAAAGTTTTATTTAGATTTTTTTTTAAACCTAGGGTCTTTTTGTGAATGTACCCGAGTCAAACTTTCGTTTAAAAGCATATTTAGGACGGAATCGCCACTTTATAGATTTACCGTATTTTTGTTTTTTCAACATTAAACTTTGCTCGAAGTATCACCAGGGTCTCTAAACCTTAACAAAAGCATTGACAACTTTGTTTGTGTACCCATAGTTTACTGAAAAGAAAGGTTTTGAACAACTCACCGTAGCTCTTGTTGTTTCCGGCCGCAGCCATTTTATCAGTCAAAAACAATCAATTTCCGAATGCAACATAACAGGGAGGAGAATAAAGATGGAAAGCTCCTAAAGCTTAGTTCCATATAAATGCACAGATTATTTCTTGTTTTGTCGTAATTGAAAAACAATATTAACCTTGTAGTTAAAAAAGGAGCCTCATATGGAGACTCATTCGCATTCAGATATCGACTCTTTTTTGACTGGCGAGGTGGTAGCGGCCGGAAACAACAAGAGGCACGGTGAGTTGTTTAAAACTTTTCTTTTCAGGAAACTCTGGGTACACAAACAATGTTGTCAATGTGGTGATACTTCGAGCAAAGTTGTGTTGTGTCGAGCCTTCTTAGGGCTAGATTTATCAAGCCGTTTGCGCCTGTTTCCAGGCGCTAATTGGTCGCAAAGACTGATTTAACCGATGCGGGCTATTTACAAACAGGGCGCACTTGGGTAAAATCGCAGATTGTCTGCCACATGAGCGAGAAGAGACAAGTTGCGCTTTCAATATGCGTTCGTGGGAGGGTCGTGGGGAAAGTGGGAGTTCCACCCAAAAAGGTGGGAGGATAAGCGCAAAGTGCCCCTAATTATATATTCCGTGGTATTTACAAAGATTGTCAGTAGGAGTGCGCCTCTATTCTGCGGGGGGAAATTCTCCGCCTCTTTAAAGCAGGTCTAAACCAGCCGCAGTCGAGTTTCCTCGTAGACCTTTATGCCGCTGGTGAAATGGCAACAGTAATTTGAGCAAGACGAAGACATAGGCGAGGCTGAAAATATTTTTAACACAAGAATCACACTTTGTCAGTGAACACAACATCATTTAGCGTTACAGATCAAGCAGCCATGCAATATTAGAGTTACTGGAAGAAATCAAAGAAGAAATTGCATCTCCCACTCAGCGTTCACATCCCATTCAGCAGTTGTTAAACTCCTCGCTACATTACAAATATTGGCATCAGGATCATTATAAACAGTCATAGCATCAGCAGTGGGGATATCGCAGTCTGCACTCAGCCATATCATAGCACAAGTACCGCTTTGCTACAGCGCAAATTACGGTATAGTGGGCGGAGAAAGACGCTGATTGCCTGATGGGTGTCAGGGTTGATAAATACTACGCAAAATGTGGAAGCATAGCGTGCGCTATTACCGAACTCGCATAAACAGACGCAGCGCAAACTGCGCTAGTGTTAGTAAATCAGGCCCTTAGTGTTTTAAAAATAGCTATTTTGAGACTAGCATAAAAGTGCCCATACCACTCCCATTCAAAAGGCCATTTGACCAAAAAACGAAAATACGGTAAATCTTAAAGCGCCCATATTATGCTCATTTTCAGGTTCATAACTGTATTTTAAGGTTGTACCAGAACAGACCTGCCAACCTTGAAGAAATTGTATGAGTACAACCCCCCCCCCCGCCCCGCGGGCACGCGCACCAATCACCGACAGCCCACCGCCAATATCGCTCCACCATTGCACTCACCAATGAGAAAACTATGAGATACCTAACACCATAATATAATTTCACCAATCAAGATTTCTTTGTTACTCCATAACCATATACAAGTAGACCATAAATGTTATACAATTACTGCTATCACTCCTAACATTGAATTGAAAACAAACTGTTGTACAGGAGGCATAGCCCATGGAAACTTCTTCCACCTGGAAATACATTGTTTGGCTCATCACTACCTTCTAGATTACAATAAATTATTATTACTGTGTAGAGGAGTGGATGAATGGCTGTACGCATAGTGAAACTACTATACAAATGTTTTCTTATATCCTGTCCAATATTTTGTGCCCATATATTTGTTAGTCTAACCAACAGGAGGCAGAGAGACCTAATAAATATGCCTAAGTACTTCTGTGTTAAAGATGAGAGTTAGACCAGGTTAACACGTATCCTTCTTCTGTTTACTGAAGGGAAATTAAGTAGTTTAAGTGATGATTTATTCATAAAGCAACTTTAATTAAATAGGCCTAAAGCAACTACTAAAAGCACAGATGGAAGCCTGACAGAGACACAATTATAGGCTAATAAATAACATGGGTTAGATATTTTCAGATAGGCTTTTAAAAATTTTACATGGGTTACATTGCATTACGTCAGTTGCCATCACATCACATAAATAGCCTAACTGTTACCTTTATCTGACGTTAATCAGCACCTGGCCTTTCTAAAACCTTTTAGTTTTCTAGCCATTCCACCGCTTTTCTAACTGCCCCCAACTAATGGGAAGGATGGCAGGTGTGATAGGCTAGCCTATTGACACCAGTGTTGGGCAAGTTAATTCCAAAATGTAATACATTATTGATTACTAGTTACTGTCTTTGAGAGTAATTAGTTATATTACAATATTATTGTCTCCGAATTGTAATGCTTACACTACTTTTGCATTACTTTTGAGTTAATTTCACCAAAATAAAAGCGGGAGTATTCTTGGCAGGTAGCTTGTGAATTTCACCACGGGGTCAAAAAAGTCTCATCTTTATCCACTTTAATACATCATAATTTATTCATATTATTTTATATTATTAATCTGATGCTGCAAAGTAACTAAAGCTATAAAATAAATAGTTAAGTGAAACGTTCAATAGCCTACTTGACTCTGAATTGTGGTGGACTAGAAGTAGCCTAATAAGTAGGATTAAATGAAAAATACCCAATTAAAATTGAATCAAAGTAGCCGACGGAAGACTTACTTTCCACCGCTGATAAAATGTAATATTATGTGTAGCAAGACTAAACATTAATTCTCAACATGTTATCAGTTGCTCGGTCACATTGCTGTCGCCACTGACAGGACACAGATGTTGTCAATTACCGTCTGGTTCTGGCTCTGACCACGGGGAACAGTGACAGGACAGCTTGCTTCAACGCAGCGTAAACAACTCCGGAAAATAATGTCCGTGTCGCTGATGGACACTATGAACGCTTTTTTCTTATAATCCATTTATTTGTAATATCATTATGTTTCGGGGGGTGGGGAGTATTTGTTTATGGGACTGTGTTCGTTACCTGTTGCCCCTTGGTGACTGATGTCGATGTCTGTCTTGCACACGGTGCAGAACGGGTGATGATGTTCTATTATACTGTCTATGTGAGGTAGTCTGGACATGTGGAGGAAAGGCTATATCTCCCGTTAAGAAATCGTTCCGATATATACTGTCTATGTTCCGAACCTTTTTTTTGAGGTGGTTCAGCCATGGCATGCAAGCCTACGGTTATCCGGACAGCCTGGCTTGCTGAGGCACTGAATTGAATTAAACGCGCGAAGCATTTGGCTAGGAGGGGCCATAGACAGTATATAAGAAGGGAGGGGCAGGTGGGCGGAGGGTTAAAATGCAGTGCTCTGATTGGCCGAAAGCTATTCACTCCACTCCTCAGGGGCAGAATCAACGTCATAGATTTAGATTGCATAGAAACTGAAACCGGAGAAATGAGAGATGCAACAAAATGCGCACCTAGAGAGCAGCGAATCGTACAAGCGTACTTAAGGGTCAAAATACGTGCCGAGTAAGCAAAATGCGTACATGTTGGCAGGTCTGCCAGAATAGGTTTACATGGTTTAATTTTCAAAAAACACCATATTTTTTGTTGTACTGCACAGCTCTCTCTCACTGCTGCAGATCCTCGTTTCACCTGGTTTCTGTTTTAGCTACAGAGTGAGACCTCTTTTCTTCTTCTTCTGTACTATCTTTGATTGCACTCGCACATGCGCAGTAGCTCAGATGTAGATCATGTCAGCTAGCTAACTCTAGAGACAGTAAAAGAAAGCCTGTTTCTCCAACTTTGGTCCGTTACAAGGCAGGATTAGATGGGAGACTTCTAAATGAAGGCGCACATGTAAGTAGTTCTTTTGTAGATTATGGTGAACTTGTGTGTGTTGTAGCAGTGCTATGCTATTGAGAACGAGGTAGCATGCTAACGCTACAAGCAAACGGTTGTGGTTAGCCAGCTCGTTTCGGATTGTGACGTCACAATATCTCACTCAAAACAGCATGGATGGATTTTTTTCAAAGTTTGTATGTGTGTGGAAGCACCAGAGACACAAAATAACACCCCAAATCCCAGAAAAAGTGTTTCTTTCATAATATGGGCACTTTAAAAGTGGCGATTCCGTCCTAAATATGCTTTTAAACTAAAGTTTGACTCAGGTACATTCACAAAAAGACCCTAGGTTGCATTTTGGTCCCAGCTCCTACATGTTTGTAAGTTCCAATCACAGTGGTATGTTTGTGTTTGCAGGTGTTGTACAGTGGTAATTGTGAACAAAAACTATAAAAGAAAAATAATTGACAACCCTGTTCCCAGACGAAACAAGAAAAAAAACGTGTTTCAGCTGCGTTTTTAAATTGTCTGTCTCACTTTCTATTGTAACCCTTGTGTTGCCCTTCGGGTCCCAGTGACCGGAAGGACAACACAAGGATTATGTACTTCCGTTTACTTTGTTGAGAATTGCTCTCTAAACAAGGGTTAATACAGCACCTTAGTTCTTGTTTGTACAGCATTTTGGTCAGCTTAAACTGTGTTTAAATGTGTTCTAGAAATAAACTTTACTTACTTACTTTACAAGAAACAGGGTTTAGAGAGCAATTCTCAACAAAGTAAACGGAAGTACATAATCCTTGTGTTGTCCTTCGGGTCACTGGGACCCGAAGGACAACACAACAGTTCAGTTGTTGAGGCAACAGCGTAACGCTCACATTTTACCCAAGCAATACCCAAAGTGTATTTTTACGCTTTGTCTATTTTCTTCCATTTTACAATCCTGTATAGACACGGTGTAATCTACAATCCCACTAAAAATAAGACAAAACAGCAGGAGAAAACAGCTGAAAAACATGCAGCCCAGCATGCCCACATTTCTACTTGCTTAAATTTTAGTTTAAGTTGGCTATCTTTAGTATTTTTAGGCCATCAGTAACTATTGGCTAAAGGAATATTATCCCATGAATGTTACTTGACGGTTTAGTTGCTTCACAACTACTCACAAGCTAAACCTAGAACAGATGAGTAAATCCAGCTTCTGCTATGCAGTGGAGAGATCATGCAGCTGTGATAATGCCAAGTGAGCAAGAACAAGAGTAATTGAGCGACTCTGTTTGAACAGCCAGAGGTTGGAACTTACAACTGCATTTACTGTACTGAGGTCAGTCAATCTGTTGTATAACTCTAGAGCAGAACAGCATGGGCACTGTGTGTGGGTGAACCATTACAGTCTGCTATTAAGAGATACAGGGCCTTTTCTGCTAAACTTGCCATTGACAAGAACAACGCAACATTAAAACAAAAAATGCACAACAAAAATGAGACTAAAATATAACAATATAAACTAGAGTTTAGTTTTTGTTTACTAACAGTGACATAATATTGAATGATGACTAAAATGTGACTGAATAATATGCATTTCTGTCAAATGGCTAAGACTAAAACAAAATCAAAAAGGTCATAAAATGAACACAGGTGTGGTGAAGATGAGGTGTTACCTGCAGCTCAGCATTGAGTCGAGGCATAGAGGCAGCTCTGCCCTGGTTCTCCAGACCTGAGCCAGGAACTGGGATTGTACTGCTGGCACTGGTCTCCATCTCGCTCATCTCCACCGACTCCTGGACACACAGGCAGGCAGGCAGGCAGGCAGGCAGGCAGGCACGCACACGCACGCACGCACGCACGCACACACACACACACACACACACACACACACACACACACACACACACACACACACACACACACACACACACACACACACACACACACAATACCATTAGCATCGTTTGGTGTGTGCTTGTGTGTGGTTTATTTCACCATAAGCATCAGTATTCTTCAGCAGATGGCCTTGGAAATATTTACCATTAACTTAAATGTGACACTTTCATCTTAAAAGATTTTAAAAACAACAAAATACCTTGTTTTATTCAATGTGTTTTCATTAGAATTATTAGGGAGGGGGTGGGGGACCAATACGGTATCATGAGACATACTTTATAAAACAGTATTCTAAAATAAGCCTGTTTCTAATACAGGTCTGGTTCTTTAAGCAATTGTGGTAAATAAAGGCCCTGGCCACTTTGGGAGAATTCACGGTACATGTATTCAGTGACAGTGCAATATTACTCTTCACCTGGTTTGCAAAGTTGTGTGTTAATTTGTACTTTTACTAGATGTTTACAATAACATTTAACTATAACTTAACTATATTATTATTATTTAACTATGTTTTTAACAAATAGTCTTCTAACTTTTGTCATTGTCACTTCATGACTAGGGTTGGGTACCGTTTGGATTTTTACGATTCCGATGCCGAACCGGTACTTTTAAAACGATTCCGATTCCTAAACGATTCCTAAACCGATTCTTGAAAAACTGAAAAATGACATAAAAGAAAGGCTTTTTATGGAGTTTTTTTTATTGAAAATTATTTAAATTGAACAATATATTAATGTTTTAAAGTACTTAAATATGTAATAAGTAAACCTAAGTCACCTAACACACAGCTACAATAATTTAACAAATAACAGTTACACTATTAACAAGTAACAACTAAATAAATAAAAAAAAAAATGTTGAGTTGGTATGCCAACCAGCTTCAAACTTTTGCCGTTCTTTTGCAGAAAAGTGATCATATATTCTGGCAAGATAGGACACCTCTCCTGACTTATGGTATGTCCTGCCCAGGAGAAAACTCTCTCAGACGGTGTCCAAGAGGTCTGTACACACACAGGTATGAGTTTGAAAGGCCAGACAATTTGGGGAGGCTGTCTCGCCTCCCCCACCACCAGGCTACAGGCTCTTGTCCTGAACGATAGACTACCAGAGCAAGTGTAATATGTAGCGATCACGTGCGGTCAGTGAATGGTTAATAGCTTTCACGTCCGTTTTGGTGAGCCCAGAGGGATAATATGCCATTTCAAAAGTAGCCTACATTTACGGTAGCTAGCTAACGGTAGACTACAGAGAAAGTGGGATATTTTTACGTCCGTTTCAGAGCGTGTACAAAAAGGTGTCTATCAGCAGGGATTGTAGAGTGCATGTCGGGGGAATAGCGCGGACACGCGCTTCACACTGCGAGCGGGCACGTGCGCCACTTGGCAGAAAAGGGAGAAAATTCCGAAAGGGAGAAAATTTCGAAATTCGCGTTCTAATCCGGTCCGAATACTACCGTTTGCATAGGAACCGGTACCATAGTGGAACCGGTTTCGGTACCCAACCCTATTCATGACCATGAGCCATATAAACAGTTATACATCTGTTCAACAATGAGTAAAATACAGTTTCACATACACAGCAGGTTAAGAGGGGGGGGGGGGGGGGGGGGGGGGGGGGGGGGGGGGTTTTTTTTTGGTGGGGGGGGGGGGGGTGGGGGGGGGGGCGCCCCAATTTTTTTGTTGTTGTTTGGTGGGGGTGGGGGTGGGGTGTTGGGGCGCTCACCGCCAGCTTTTTTTTTTTACTGTGGGAATCTAGGTCAGAGGTTTACATTTCATCTGCTGACGCCCAAATGGAACTTCATTTGACAACTTGATAACTTTCATTCCCAATCATGAATGCATGTGTATTAGTGCTGTAGCCACAGTGTGTGTGAGCACAGTTTAGTGGTTTCGGGGAAACCTTGAATTACTGTTTAGTAGTCATTGATACGTTCTGTATAACTATTATTTCTAGTATCTAGTGAAATCAAACTCATTAAACCTTTCTGTTTTTTTAGAAGCTCTTTTAGCTTTGTAGGAGTCTCTTGACACCACATTGTATTAAATTACATTATACATATATCTATATATATAATCTGCCCATGTCTGTGGAGATTTTCAGTTAACCAGGTCATAGGATATCTATAAATTCAAAGTCAAAGGCTAATGGACTTGTGGTAAATTTCTTGAGGATGTTTCAGCCCTCATCCAAAAAGCTTCTCTAGTTCTGAGTGACTGGTGGGGAGTCACAGGCATTTAAATATACACTCACCTAAAGGATTATTAGGAACACCCTACTAATACCATGTTTGACCCCCTTTCGCCTTCAGAACTGCCTTAAACATGCTGCTACATCATCTCTGTAACAAACATCCAGTGTACTCATCCATTCCACGGAGCGAACCCGACACAAGGTAATTAACGGCTGCTGCTCTCGTCCACCGCGCTGTTTTACACAACTAGCCTACAGCATGCTTCTCTGCTAATAGCGATGTTTTCCCAACAAGCTAAAACGAAAGCTGTCGGTTTGTAGTCTAACTGTTTATTAGTTTGTTACTAATCTTTGGAAACTTAGCTGCTGCCGGAGACAAACCGGCGCCTCCCCCCAGCATGGCCACTTAATATGCACGTGAACGACGTCATCATGACGGTGATGTCTGTATTCTTTATTCTTTCTCCTCACTTCTGAAAATGTGGCCCCCAGAACAGTGTAGTTGAATAGCCCTGCTGTAAGCTTTGTACCGTCACATTTACCCTCTGGTCAGTGAACAGCTCTTTTGCATATCCAGTGCAAAGAGCCAGAGGCAAGAAGGGGAAGCTGGTGAAAAATATTAACATTTGGGCCACTAAAAATGTACTATTGTAATGTATTTTGTTTTTTAAGGGTCTTGGAATTTGGCAATAAAAATGTTTGCTTTTTCTAAAAAAGGAAACCTGTCTTTTGTATGTATACAAACGACAGGTGTATTTTTTAGTAAAACAGCAATAATAATCATTTACTATTGCTATTTACTAAGTATTTCTTACTAAGTATTTCTTATCCGATTACTCGATTAATCGATGGAATAATCGGTAGAATAGTCGATTACTAAAATAATCGATAGCTGCAGCCCTAGATGAGATCTGGTGACTGTGGGGGCCATTTTAGTACAGTGAACTCATTGTCATGTTCAAGAAACCAATTTGAAATGATTCAAGCTTTGTGACATGGTGCATTATCCTGCTGGAAGTAGCCATCAGAAGATGGGTACATGGTGGTCATAAAGGGATGGACATGGTCAGAAACAATGCTCAGGTAGGCTGTGACATTTAAACAATGCCCAATTGGTATTAAGGGGCCTAAAGTGTGCCAAGAAAACATTCCCCACACCATTACACCACTACCACCAGCCTGCACAGTGGTAACAAGGCATGACGTATCCATGTTCTCATTCTTTTTATGTCAAATTCTGACTCTACCATCTGAATGTCTCAACAGAAATCGAGACTCATCAGACCAGGCAACATTTTTACAGTCTTCAACTGTCCAATTTTGGTGAGCTCGTGCAAATTGTAGCTTCATTTTCCTATTTTTAGTGGAGATAAGTGGTACCCGGTGGGGTCTTCTGCTGGTGTAGCCCATTCGCCTCAAGGTTGTTCGTGTTGTGGCTTCACAAATGCTTTGCTGCATACCTCGGTTGTAATGAGTGGTTATTTGAGTCAAAGTTGATCTTCTATCAGCTGGAATCAGTCGGTCCATTCTCCTCTGACCTCTAGCATCAACAAGGCATTTTCACCCCCAGGACTGCAGCATACTGGATGTTTATCGGCCTTTATTTGTCCTCAGGGTTGGACTCTTATGAATCCTGAAAAGTTTCGAGGTAATCGGACAACGTACACTCGAGTTACACCCACTTCCTGTTTCGGCGGCGAAACGCCTTAAACGGTTCAAATGTTATGAAAGGGGGCGTGGCCTGAGTAAGGGGCGTGGTCATATTATAGGAGGCGGCTCAGTATCACATGTAGACCACACATTCTAAGTTTCATGTAAATCGGATGATGTTTGTCATATAAGGCGCATTTCCTGTGGCCGGGGGGGGGCGCTATGACCAAAAGTCAATTTTGGCCTGTAGGTGTCCTCAGGCCTGGACCCTTGTCCATCGTGAGAAATTTCGGGCAGATACGACAACGTACACTCAAGTTACAACATCTTCTTTGTTCATCGCTAAACACTCAAAATGGCTGCCACGCCACGCCCACACCGTCTGACGAAAGGTTTTTCTTTTAATAACTTTTCATCGTTAAGGTGTTGGGATGGTACAGACCAAGTTTGAAGTCCATCGGATGAAATCTCTAGGAGGAGTTCGTTAAAGTACGACATGTGGAAATGGCCAAAATCGCACTAATTTCGAACTTTGAGATCAAAATGGCGGACTTCCTGTTGGGTTTAGGGTATGGCTGTAATGACGTTTGTTGTACATCTTGACATGTTACATATGTGTACCAAGTTTCATGAGTCTACGTTAAACGCACTGCAGGGGCTCAATTTTCTTAACTTTGCGGCGCTAGCGCGCACCATTTTTGCGCACTAATTCCGAAACCCTTAAAATACGTAAATTTTCACCAGACTTGATGCGACCGCCAAATTTGGTGAGTTTTTGAATATATTAAGCCCCTCAAAAAGCCAATTCATTGGACGGGAAAATAATAGAAGAAAGAAGAACAAGAAAGAAAGAAAGAAAGAAAGAAAGAAAGAAAGAAAGAAAGAAAGAAAGAAAGAAAGAAAGAATAATAATAATTCCTTCAGTTTCAATAGGGCCTTCGCCGCTGTCGGCGCTCTGGCCCTAATAAACATTTTCTATAAAGCACTTTTTCAAAACAGAGTTACTGAGTGCTTTATATGAGAAAATCAAGATAAACAATTCTGCCTCGGTGCCCCCTGTGATGTAGAGATGGAGATGGATGCAGAGATGGTCTTGCTTGTCCATGTAATAAATCGCCCTATCTAGTAAACAGTGAGTGATACCTGACACAGCCAATGTGTGAACATCTCCAAAGAGGTTACAGGCCTGTCAACAGCCAGGTATGAAGAAGCTTTTCGGATGAGCACCACTCTCAGCTGCTGGACCTGCTGACCCCCCTTTTCTGAGTTTAGTGATTTGCTGAACTGCACCAACTGAGCCTCATGTCACTTTACCTCTAAACCGTCACTTTATCTTTATACACTTTACTTAAGAATTGTTTACGTCTATATGTATTTATATATATATATATATATAATGCATATATTGCATACTACATTCCTACATCCACTCTTTTACATTGCACAAATTTACTTATTATATAACTGTACTACTTCATTCAATATTTTTTCTTATATTTTAGCCCTATATCTAAACTAACAGTATTTTATATTTTTTCTTTGTCGTAGATTCAGATTTTGCTTTAACTTGTGTGTTTTATGTTTTCTTTGTTATTTAATGAGCATTGTTGGAGGTGCATGAGACCTACGATTTTCATTGCCAACAACTACTTCCGTTATTGTTGTGCACATGACAATAAAGAACCTTGAATCTGAACTCTCCTTCAGTCACAGAGTGCGTCTGGAGCGCAGTACAGGGATCAGTCCAACTGCCAACTGCGTGATAAACTTCTGCTCTCTCTTACTAAATCAGCCACTGAATACACGCAGCTTGCACCCCCAGCACACAAGCACAATGCCATTCTCTTAAAAAATCTTGCCCTCTGTCTTCATCCTTAGTTTTTCTGGGGTAAGGATTTAATGGTCAGGATTACATTTTTAGATAGGGTGCAGTGAACTACACCTTAACCTACTGCATGTTTAAAAGCTACCTTGATTGAAAGAGTTGAGGTTGTAAAGATGTTGTTTGTAAAATTAGTTTTTTTTACTCTGGGTGTAGTTTTTAGTGTTGATGTGGTAACTTAGGTTTTAGTTCCTCAAGCGTTGAACTTACAGTGTGCCTCCATTGTTGAGGGAGTTGGAGCTAGGTCTGGTCTGTGGCTGGGACTTGGCATGGGATTTGGGCTGGGGCTGAAGCATGCTGGGAGGCTCCACACTGTTTAACATCATAGGCAGATCTTTCTCCTGCATGTGAGTCAGAGGCAGCAATGGCTTAAACAGAGCCCCGACCTTGCACTGTGGAGGAGAGACGTATGGCAACATGCTGAAGACATTCAGAGGCAGCAGGCAGAATATTGTTGCGCCCAGGTCTGGCAGCAGGGTCTCGGTGCCACCCAGATGTGGAGACTTGGGCCAAAATATTCATTCCTCGCAGTCATGCTTGTATGTAGTACATCTGTGTGTATCTGTGTGAGTGTTTGTGTGTGCGGAAACAAACGTGCACCTCTACAATAGATGTGCAAGGTTGCAAATAACTACCAGCCAGCAGCCAAATGCAAGTTCATCTTTGGCTGTAGCTGCTAAGTGTGCCTTTGATAAAAGCTACTTTAGCAGGTAACCAATTACTGGGTGCCTTTTAAACTGAAAAGATTAAATTAGCAAAGCAGATAATAGATTTTGTAACCCACCAGTGAATGACTAGTGGATACAAAACCATCTTCTTTGCATGGGTGTATGCATGCAGGCAAAGTGTGTATCAGTGAGTATGTTTACATGCACACTAATATTACACTATTATTTAGAACATGGCTATATTCCCAAATATGGTTTATTTAAACAGCATATTCCATTTGGATATTCTGATTAAGGCCTTTTTCCGAAAATAGCATTTTCCGATTAAGACATGGGGGATATGCAGGTACTATTTGGGTTTTAGGAGCAATTTTTGGACATATATAACTATACAGCACATTCTAAACATGCGTCTCAATTGGGGTTTATACCGCAGTTTGTGACAGTTTATGCCAACAGTTAGCAAGGCTGACAGAGATGCATGCCCAGAAAAGCCCACATCTCTGGTCGGAGAAACACATCCTCATTTTAAACACTGTGAAAGACTCGGATATCAACAGGTTGTTGGAATTGCACAAAAATGGCAACGCTGAACTTTTCAAGAAGGTTGTTGAAGGAATAAAAGAAGGAGGCTATGTTTGCACAGTCGAACAAGCCCACCATCAGAGGAAAACTTTGAAAAAATCCTATTTTGCACAGCTGCATGTACACGGGAATATACAAGTGGAATATTCATTTTCATTAGCCATGTAAATAGCTTAGTTGCAATATCGTCTTTTTCAGAAAAAGGGCAAAAAATGGAATAATATGTGCATGTAAACGTATTCAGTGTGTGCAAGCATAATATATGTGGGTGCATGCATACAGGTTTTCAATAGTACATCCAATGTGTGTGTGCTTCAGTGTGTGTGCGGTGTGTGTGCAGGCAAGGTGGTGTGGATGTTGTACCTGGGAGCCTGATGTGCCCTGTTGCTGCTGTTGCAGCTGCAGCCTCCTCGCTCGATTCTGCTTATAGTAGTCGAAGATCATCAGGGCCGCATAAACCTTCCCTACCGTCAGTTCATTGTCTGAGAAGGTACGGGGGAGGAGAAAGGATGTGAGGTAGGAGGACAGCACAGGAAAAAAAAAGAGAGGAAGAAAGGGGAGAGGAGATTCTGCTGACTCATCCCTATCTACTTGCTTGTCTCCCTAATACTTTAGAGAAAAGGAACTTCTTACAGTAAGTGATTTGATTAATTCACAGTAAGTAATTAAAATAGACATTTAAAGGTCCCATGACATGGTGCTCTTTGGATGCTTTTATATAGGCCTTAGTGGTCCCCTAATACTGTATCTGAAGTCTCTTTCCCGAAATTCAGCCTTGGTGCAGAATTGCAGCCACCCTAGCCAGTCCCACAATGAACTTTCCTTAGGATGTGCCATTTCTGTGTCTGTAGCTATTGAGGGGGGGAGGCAAGGTGGAGGGTGGGGGTGTGGCCTTGACCAACTGCCACTTTGCTCGTTTGAAAGCCATGATGTGTCTCTCTCATGGGTGGGCCAAATTCTCTGGGTGGGCAAAGCAGAGAAAGGGGAGGTAACCTTGCTCCTTATGACCTCATGACCTTATGACCTAAGGAGAAGATTCCAGATCGGCCCATCTGAGCTTTCATTTTCTCAAAGGCAGAGCAGGATACCCAGGCCTCGGTTTACACCTATCGCCATTTCTAGCCACTGGGGGACCATAGACAGGCTGGGCGAACGCATATTAATGTTAAAAAACCTCATAAAGTGAAATTTTCATGCCATGGGACCTTAAAGGTAAATAAAAAAAGAATCTTGACAGAACTGACTGGGAATACCTTTATGTAATTTAGTGGTGAACACATATATCTTTAGAGGCCCTGATGTTTTTGACTTTTTCTATATGGTAACCTAGTCTCAACCACAAATGTAACCTGCTAATTATTCTTTTTTTCTTTTTTTACTGCAGGCCTGTAGATTCTTTGTATTAATCAATTAATTAAATGTCTGCAGTCTTAGGAGATGCATTTGACCATGGTTATCTAACACATTAAGTGATGTATGATGATGAAGTATTTGCCCATTGAATTTTTGTGAGTTTTTTGTGTCTTTATTATGAATTTTTCTATTTATCTATGGATGTAAAAGTTACCTGCAATATTTGGGAACATATCTATGAATGCATTTTAGCTTATAGGTTTTAGCATTCATTATACATAAATCTACATCCATCAAATATAGATTTCTTTGGGATGGTTTATTACTGTTACTATATAAAGTGTTGTATATAAGCTCTATATGTATAGCAAAAATATGTTATGTATTTATGCCTTATTTCATGTGAAGAATAGGATTGGTGCAGACCCACAGCCACCTCCTACAAAAGATGGCATCTCTTGTATCTTATACAATTTGCCTGATGCAGGTCTAGTACCGAAACGTTGCCAGCTATTAAATTTAACTTTGCAAGATAGACAGTGTACAGGAGTTTCTTTGAAAATGTTGACCTACTCATCCTTCTTTTACGCACCTGTCTAATTTAATAGCTGTGCAAAAGATTTTTCTGTTCTAAACACTTCTTTTTTGTGATTAACAATTTTTTATTTATTTTTAACACAACACACGAAACATACAATTTGCATTTACACACTAACACACATGTACTCACCTGGGGCAATATTTATCAGATAGCTAAAAGTAAACATCCTTCACTTTACTTCTACTGACAACCTCGAGAATAAAAGCTAATCATCAAATATCTTGCAACTTTAAAATGTTCTTTGCTCTTTGGAGAGACTGTACAATATCAGTGGTCATGATAGATTATCATACTCTAGCTGATGCAATATTCTCTAATAAGAATGTAAAATTACCCACTTAGGATTCTGTTAAACAGCCAAAGGTGCTGCATTTCTCTGTTCCAGGGTGAACGTTTTTAACGGCTTATTCACAACAAAATGTTATTAGAACTGAGTAGTGGGATTCAGCCTTGAACTCTCAATTCTCAGCAGACAGAGAGAGACTCTAGACATAAATGGTGCTAAGGGTGAGAATAAGGGATGTGTTATGATGCATGTAACTTCTTGTACAAATAATCATTGAATAGTGAATATTGAATTCAGGCTTTATATTTTATTAGACTAAGAGGAAGGTTTCCACAAAACGCCTCAACTATAAGCAGATGCGCAGTACTACTACATATGTAGTCTCGCATTGCCAGACCTATCTCCACAGTGCTGTGTAGTAAGGTCTGCCTGCACCCACATATATTCTAGGATAGGAGAAAAAAACTCTGGGTTGTTTGCATTTCTTTAAACCAATCACAATCGTCTTGGGCAGTGTTAAGCTTCGGACGCACTGAAGGTGGCTCTGCAAAAAGTCTCGGAAAGGAACTTGTTTTGGTGGAACATTTGCACACCGCAAAAGAAAACTCCACATACATTATTAAATTAATTTAACTGTTCACACAATACAGTAACGTGAGCTATTTAAATTAGCTGGATACATCTACACGTAATTACTAGTGTATCGCCATGTGAATTGTGTCCATAAAAAATCCCCACCAATTGGCCCCAAAATGTCCCAGTTAGAGAGTAAATGCCATAAACATATTCTTTGTAAATCTTTACAATAAATCCCTGAAAGAACCAGAACCAAGCTAGTTAAAAGGTTGCTGTTTTTTCTGTAGCAAAGGGATTTTAAAGGGGTGATAGAATGCAAAACCGATTTTACTCTGTCATAGCTGAATAATGACAGTTCGGTGGGTAAATAGGACAGACATAGAAGCTCAAAATCCCATTGACACTCCTTTACTATGAAAATTTCATATTTTGAAACTGCTGCTGAAAACGGGCGAATCTCAACAAAACTGGAAGTTGACGTCAACCTCCCAAGACCTGTAACTTTGTCACGCCCATGGGTGTATTAAGAGAACGGTCACGCCCCAACATTTACATAGGTTACACAACTGACCTGAGATCAGGTAGTCTTCTGAATCTAGCTAGGTTACGCAGATCTCTGCTATTCCATTACAAAATTCACTTCTGAAACTTTTTTATGCGAGAAATCAACTATGTAAAGCTCAAATATGGGCCGCTTTACGAAAATGGATGGCTAATTGCAAATTTTGTCCGACTATGTATCGGAGTTCAGCGCCGGTGCTGCCTGTGTTTGGTTGTCCATTAGCCCAAAAGACGGTGACTTTGCGCGGGTATGGAGTGCTGTGGGCTGCCAGTCGTGACGGAGCTCCAAGTACCTCACAGCAGGCCGGGGTCTGTGAAGGAAGGCAGGCCGGGCGGTGAGGCAGCAACACAGGCAGCACCGGCGCTGAAATCCGACACACAGTCTTACCAAATTTGCAATTGGCCGTCAATTTTCGTAAAACGGCCCATATTTGAGCTTTATATAGTTGATTTCTCACTTAAAAAAGTCTCAGAAGTGAATTTAATAACAAAATAGCCCGACAAACAATGTATAACTTTGCAGTGTCTGAAATATGAGGCCTGCTGTCAAGTCTCCCATGTGTTTCTATGTAGTTTGCTCAAACCAATCAGCGCGCACCTCATTCTGAATATTCATGAGCATACCATATTTGGAAGAAAAGCTCTTGTTCCAAATAGAGCCATATTCACAGGGTAGTTAAGGGCCCAATAAAATAGCATTCGGGCAATTTTCAGCCCAACCAATGTTACATACCCCATTAGGAGACCTTAAGGAACAGTGTAAAATACCCTATATAATCATTCTATCACCCCTTTAATAACGGCAACCAGAGAGCGGGCATGCTGCACGTGAGCCACATGCCGGATGTCAATCCTGGAAATTTACTTCCGATGATCCAGACAAATTTTGTGGCAAAGTTAGGTTCTCCATATATTTTATGTATTTTACAACATTCACACACCATTCTCACCTTCCATGCACACCACTGATGTACACATGCCATGTTTTTTAATGTTCTGTTATATGCATGATTTAGTTACTTTTGTTAAATAACAAGTGTTATGTAAACTTAAAACAGCACCTCTCTCACTTAACCATGGTCATAGGACTCAGGTTGTGACAAGGACATTGTGTAAAAACAGAAAGTTCAAAATGTAGATAATGGTGAAATGCTTACGTTTATGTGGCGTCACCAACAGATCCATGGTCTTTTGAGAGAGGCTGGGCCACACTGTCGACAACTCCTTCTTTAACTCATAGTCAGATATTCGCTGAGCTACCATGCCTGCAAATCCACAGAGAGAGAGACTTTTAACCTTTTTTATTAAAACACATAGACCATCTGCCAGTCACAGCACCGTGTACAGTGTTTTAAATTTAAAAAAGAGAAAAAAAGAGACAGAAAAAGTGCCAGAAACATCTTCTAACTAGTTTATTCGAGATTTACAACAAAATGCAAGCAAAGCTATAAATAAGTTGTTCCTGAGGCAAGATGCAATGAGAAATCCTCATTACAAGTACAGATAGAGACAGTGAAACTAGGAGACAAAATCCATCAGAAACACCCGGCACAGCACAAAGATTCCTAATGGGTACATATGGAAGCCATCTGCTTATTTCCAGAACAATAAAGAACAATAAATAGCAGCTGGCTATCTGTAATGCTTCTAAATGGCTGGCTGCTAAAGCTGCCATTTTACATAACATAACACCAGTGAGGTAAGTTTTGAAATTTCAATACATCATTTAAAATACTATATTTAGGATGATAAGGAAAAATGACACAGAATTTGTTCTGATTGTTCTAAAGTCTTGAAATCTGGTACGGGCACATTTTGGGTTTCTAACAGTAGATTATAAACCCATTAAAAGCATAGATCATATATAATATGACAAATATATTATTAGTTACTGTGGTGCACTGCTATAAAGTAATTCCCCTGTATCATTTGCACATCATGTTTATTTAGTTTAGACATTAGAAAAAGTGCATTAAACCACACACAGCTTTCACTGTTTAGTTTACTGTAAGAAAAAAAGCACTAAATTATCTTTAATTGGTCTTAAATGGGAGGTGAAAACACTACCCTAATTTTAGCATCTGTTTGTTGTCTTCACATTTCTACAAACTCTACATAGCTCTGACTGACTTGTACTAGTAGATCCATAATTTATGTTGTAGTGTTTTCTTTCTTAAACCAAGGTTAGAAGGAGGCAAAGTTAACATTATTCATGTTGTTTTTTCTTGGGATGGAAATTTCTAACCTAGTCATTTTTATTCTATTCTATTCCAATAATGTGAGGTGTGTTTCTCTGACCTGAGGCCAGTTTGATCCCCAGGGCAGTGCGAATCAGGGCCATCAGAGTGGAGGTGAAATGGACGCTGTTGTCATCAGCGATGGGCATGTTCATTTTGACGAGGCGCTGAGGAGAGGAGATGAGTGGTGATAGAGACTTAAGATCACTGAGTGATGGCAAACAACCCCATCAGAACATACAATTCACCCAGAGAAATCAATCTGTGTGCTGCTGTGATCCAATAACCTCCATTGATTCACTCTCTTAGTATAAAGTACTTTACAAGTGCTTTGCTGAATTTTGTTGAATATGTGAAAGTTTGGCCATGTAAAAATAGTTACTGAGACTGAGTTCAGCACACAAAAAGCCTTCTCTACAAGTACATACAGAGGAGACAAACTAGACATTCACATTCACTGCTATTGGCTACAGTATGCACTACGCTGCAAGTCAAAGTGCACTGGTGCAAGACTGACATTGACCGAAAGAAAGGTGAGAGTAGGCATGTAACGCATAACCATGAAGGTGCCTCGACAGTCACAGGAGCTCGACTCTGTGGTTGCCATCCTAGCAATCATCAACTTGGAGTTGAGGGGGTTGAGTATGTACTACATGTACAGTGGCAGCTAGCAATAAACAGTGTCCATTCCTCCAAGCTTGGGCAGCCTTAGCAGGAAGACTTGGTTCATATAGGACTAACGGCACCACTAGATGCATACATTATGCTGTGGGATTGTTGTTGTAAGAGTGGAGCTCCCCTGGACACAAAAAGCATTCACCTAAATGTGCTATCAGTGGCAGTGCAGAAAGTAAGACAGACCAGAGTCAGAATGAGATGAGGATGGGGAGCTGAGGGACACACACACACACACACACACACACACACACACACACACACACACACAACACACACACAAACACACACACACACACACACACACGCTTGTACAACCACGTCAGTTTGCATGTCGTCACACATTCATCTACACATACATACAAACACAGAAACAACCTCAAGCTGCACAATCAATTAGAAAGACAGACTCCCTGCCACTGTCGCCTACGCCTGGTATTATCATCTTGATTCTGCTTACATTGTAAGTAGACCGAAACATGCATTATTAGGTAGGCAGAGCTGTTGAATATGTCAACAAACATGGTGGATCTCAAAGAGCTTCATCTTTAAATCATTTTCATGTCAGTCTACTCTGACAGAAACAAAAAACATGTAGAAATACTGTATGCTGGCTCCATACTACACACACTAAAAGTATTATTTATTAAAATGGAGTCTGGTGAGTTTGGCAATTCAGCCAAAATTTAATAAAAAAAAAAAAAAAACTGACTTATTTTTGTCAATGCTGTGGAGCACTAACAACACACACACACACACACACACACACACACACACACACACACACACACACACACACACACACACACACACACACACACACACACACATATATTTCAAACAGTGGATAGAGTGAGATGAGAGAAAGAATGAGAGGGAATGGGCAGCAAAGACAGAACAACAAAGTGAAAAGCACACATAGAAAGTATTACTCCTACAGAAAAGCAACAGAAGCTACATATACACGCACCCACTTCCGCGTGCGTGCGCACGCACACACACACACACACACACACTGCTCCACAAAATAAAACACATACTAGGGCGTACCAACCAAAAGGAAATAATACTAATTAATAATAATTATGACAAAAGGGAGCACATTTCCTCCATAAACAATATATGCTAATTGTCATTAACTTTAAGTCTTCTTAGTTAAGATTTATGTTATTATCATTAGTGATGGGTTATTAGCCCACACAAAGAAACAGTAAAGACAGTAAAGATGAGATAGGGGCTTACACCAAAAATATCAGCAAGCTAGCAAAAGGCAAAGAAAAGAGGGAACACTGTAGAGCACAGACATTGGCTTGACTTCACTCCAATCGGAAAAAAGATTGTCGAGCATAGGGAACAAGGTGGAGGAAGATGAAGGTCTACCTTGTAGGCGACTCTTGGCGGACATTTCTTTCCCAAACCTAAGGGTGGGGACATGTGGAGCAGCATCTGATACATATCGAGGTACTTGATACGGCCACTTCACAGGGTAGGAAATCAAACATAAACAAAACGCAAACAGAGAAGGATGGGGA
Source organism: Perca fluviatilis (assembly GCF_010015445.1). NCBI lineage: Eukaryota > Metazoa > Chordata > Actinopteri > Perciformes > Percidae > Perca > Perca fluviatilis. The sequence goes on from NC_053117.1 coordinate 12,295,847, forward strand.
GTTAGAGAGGGAGGAGAGGAACAAAAAGAAGAAAACCAACAAAACAGGAGAATAATGGAAAGGAAAAACAGAAATCTGTTGTTAATAGATTTCCTAGAGTGAGATGTAAGGTGGATGTCATCCTTGGCCGCTGTGACGGGGCACAGGGATGCATCACTGTGGAGCTCAGGATCCCTGACAGGAAACATGAAATGGTAAAGAGTGAGTTTGGTGGGAGAGGGGAGGAGGGGAGAGAAGAAGGGATGATGGGTTGACCCAACACACCAAATGCTGATGGGAGGGAAGAGAAATGACAGCATTGTAACGGGGATGTCTGCCTCAGCATGCTAGCAAACATCCCACTGGTACGTCAACCAGGGTGCACGGAGACAAAGGTTTCAATGCCAGCCCAAGCTTTGGTTTGGGGTTAGCCTGGCCTTCCTCTGGTAGACATCTTCATAAAAAAATACATCACATTCAAGTCAAGTCAATTTTTAGTAGCCCAATATCACAAATCTGCCTCAAGGCTTTACAATCTGTACAGTATACGACTGCCTCTATCCTTAGACCCTCAGATGTAGCAATCAAGACTTTTGAGGGTTTAAGCTGATAGAAATGGGAAGTAAAACGTGTTTGCTGTCTAGCCATTACAGTAGACAGTAGAAAGTAAGCATGGCAGGTGGCATGTTGGACTATGCCGTGGCTTTGAAAGCTTTGTTTCCACTCCGGCATCATCAACCAAAGCCAGTCAGTTTGGAGGGGCGGGTGCTCGTGTAAAGGCGATTTCATTGGTGCACAGCCATTCAGTTAAGTCTTTTGGCATAGAGGTACACAAAGCACCCTAGTGACGGAAATGTCTGGTATTTGCAAACCTTGTATGCTACCCTATTAGGGCAGTTCTTCCCTAAGCCAAGTGGGGGTGAGATAACACGTAACAAATTGTACATATCCTTATAGGAAATCCGTCCGCTGTGGAAAAGAACAAGCACATAAATAAACAACTCATTCAAGACAGCTTAAAATAAAACAATGAGCATCAGTGGGCTGACTGCATACAACAAGTACAAGGCTTGTGCATGAGGGCTCATTTAGCCACCAGTCACAAACAGGGAAGAGAGGCGTTAAGGTAAAGTTAAGGTAGCTTTTCACCCCACTTTACTTTGTGTGCTACTCTCTGGGGCCCAGAGGGAGGCGTGAACATACCATGCAGCCGGGTCGTACTCAGCCCAAACCCGGATGAACTCATCGAGGTGATGAGGCCCCAGGATGGAGGAGTCTCTGGTTAGGTACTCAAAGTTATCCATTATGACAGCCACAAACAGGTTCAGCATCTGGAACACAGACATTAGGTTGAGTTTAAGCCAGTGTTTTTTGGCCTGGTCGCAGCAAAATTAATTAATCTCAATGACACCGGCAAGGACAGTTGAGCTGCTTTTGGAGGCGAAGCAAATATGCACAAATCTGTTGTCTTGACAGTGCTGACCTATGAGGAAACAGAGAGCGTCCAAGCTATAGTATTATATTTTAGCATTTTAGCTGTGTTGCACCATCTACTTATATAATCCTGCTCTGTCGGAGTAAACTGCTTCACAAAAAAGACATGGCTTAAAAAAAAAAATAATGACACATTGGAGCTACTATAGTTTCGATGTTCTGTCTGAACCAGGGGTTAGTCAGATCCAGACTCAGATGAGGAGTCTAGCAGAATGGTAAGTGTAGTTAGCATCATTTTTTTGTTTTTTAGCTTGTTTTTTGTAAGCTTGTTAGCTTGTAACTGGCAGTGGCTGACAGCAACGATGGCAGTGTGTTTTCGCTCGGGCTGACAGTCCTCTATGCACTGGAGGTTTCAGGTTTTCTTGCTGGCTTTTGCATATTAAACAGCGATTGGTTTACGGATTAGTATATGCCCTTATATCCCCACTCGCTCGCTCAGGTCAGAGGATCAGCTGCTCCTGAGTGTGCCTAGCCCAGCCTTTGCTGTGGCGGACCCTTAATTATGGAATGATCTGCCTCTGCACGTTAAACAAAACGTTAAATCCCATCTTAAAACCCATCTCTTCTCTGTGGCCTTTGACACCTAGTATGATGTTGACTTGATGTACTTCTTTTAATTATTTGGTTTGCTTGGTTTTCATTGTGCAACTAATATTTTGTATTCATGTTATATTGTTATGTATTTTATTTATGATGTTTGATTTATTTTTCTGTACAGCACTTTGTTCAACTTTGGTTGTTTTAAAGCGCTTAACAAATAAAGTTGGATTGGATTGGATTGGATAGTGACGTACCTAACCAAATTTGCCTGTGAAATGTCTGAATCTCAGATTTTAGTGAAGTGCATAGACATCTCTCCCTTCAGCAGACGAATGCGAAAACACCTCTCTAGTGACAAACTTTGCACAGTTACAAGTGAGTATGGTCAAGGGCTGCGATTTTAGGTGACATAAACATAAGAAAAACCAATTTTTGAGTGGAGGGGGACTTTTTTTTTATGTGCGTTTTATTTTTGCAGGGTGCAAATGTTCCACCAGAACAAGTTCCTTCGCAACTATTTTGCAGAGCCACTGTTGCTGCATCCAGAACTTAGCGTTGCCCAAGATATTGGCTTAAAGAAATGCAAACAACCCAAAATGTTTTTCCTCCTATCCCAGAACGTATCGTATTGACCCAAATATAAGACGACCCTGATTATAAGACGAGCCCCTTTTTTTCAAGACTCATATTTGGAAAATACCTTTTGAAGACCAAATCTCATCATTTTACCTGAAAATAACGATATTAAAAACACATTGAATAAACTAAGGTAGGCTGTTGTTTTTAATATCTTTTAAATACAATCATGTTTTCAGTATCTTTTTGATGAAATTGTCACATTTAAATTGAAATCAAATTTGCATTTGTAAATTAACAACTTATAGTATTTATCTTAAATACCATAAAAATTTAAATATTGTAAGGTATTTTATTGTGCAACCTCTCAGTGTAATGTTCAGCGGATGTTAAGTCATAGAGGGTATCTGCCTAAAGCTTTTATTGTGAAGGGTAAACCGGATGTGGTGAATTCTGACATGTGTTGCCTTTGACTGTGTATTCGTTATTAAAGAGAAGACGTGCACTGCCGTCTCTGTTCAAAAGTTGAAGCCCGTGTTTTTATTTCATCATTAATTTAATCTATTGATAGGCTTATTTCTAATTCCACTTAGGCTGTTCAAGTTCTTTAAAGTGAAAATATAGTCTGTCAGCTTCAGCAGTGGCCCCAGACAGACATACGGACAGAAATAGGTGTATGCATCCCGAGCCGCACTCTCGACAGCGTAACAAAAACTCGTTCTTTACATTCACTGAGTCAAGCTCGGGTCGGTTTTGGACATAAAAAACAGAATGCCTGTTGTGTTCAGGTCGGGCTCGGTTAATAATAATGTGAACAAGCCAGAAGTAGTAGAGAAGAAGAAGAAGAGAGCGGAAATAAAGAAAAGCAGGCTGGCTGCCTGACAACAGTTGTAAACACATCCATGACAAACACTGATATACCGCCTAACATTACATTTATCTACTCTAATTATTAATGTGTAATTTTTCTCCAAATCAAAATTACTGTATGCATCTAACACTGTTAAAAACAGTCTTTCAATGAGGCTGTATTTTGGCTTTGACAAAGCGATCAATCAAATTTTTTTCCTCACCCTCCACCAAAATGATTTTCTTATCCCAGTGTGGTGTCTCTCTCTGACCACATGGTTAAGGCTGTTTGACTCCCTGTGGTCTGTACATAAAGAATCATACAGATGTTTGTAGAGACAAACCTACTCGGCCAGTCTTTCCAGCCGACCATGTTGAAGTGAAAGCACAGGGCGCGCCGACTCACAAAAAATGTAGGGGTACACGACCCCGCTGCGACATCTTGCGGCACCTTCACACTTGAAACGACAGCCGTGGTGACATTTTTTGGCTCGCGCACCTCACACCAGAGGTGTATAAAGTACTAGAGACCCATACTTGAGTAAAAGTACAAGTGCTCTATCAAAAAAGTGACTTGAGTAGAAGTTGAAGTACTCTTTAAGCACCCACTTAAGTGGAAGTACTAAAGTATTCAACATTTTTTGTACTTAAGTATTGCAAGTAGTTTATTTTAAATGTACTACTCAAGTACTAAAAGTAAAAGTACAAGTATTGTGTTATGTAGTTATTAAAGAAAGCAGTCAAATATTGAATATCATATTGTTGGAGTTCAACTTTTTACTTCGTATTAAGGCAGTCACAAGCTGTACATTGCTTGATATGAAAGTAGTTTCTGAAATAAACCCCAAAAGGTACATTAATGTCACAGCTGTTATAACTACTATTATCTGATATAACAGTGGGTTATTAATCACTTATTAACACATACTTAAATAAAATGTGTGATGTAGTGGAAAGTTAGCAAGCTAGCAAAATACAGATAAACTAGCAGCTTCACATCACAGGGTCCAACGGTTAACATTCAGTACTCACTGCAGACTGAAACAACTCAGGAATAGATTAATCTGCTGCAACAATAACTAAATATAAAGAGTACAAACTTACATCGTCTCTGACTTCTGAACAGGCGATCACCGTAAGGAAAAGAAACACGACGCGATCTCAGGGATTTCTTACGTAACTTGCGTAATTATTATTACGTAGCCGTAACTACACACACTGTAACCTACACAGTCTTCGTAGTGTGAGGAATTCACAACAGTAACGAGTAACGATGCAGCACATAACAAATGTATCGGAGTAAAAGTATTAAGCTCATCGAAAATATGTACTCAAGTAAAAGTGGAAGTAGGAGAAAAAAATAATACTCCAGTAGAGTACAGATACAGCCTTTTAGTACTTAAGTACAGTAGTGAAGTAGATCTACTTCGTTACAATACAGCTCTGCCTCACACCGGGAACCACGGCGACCATAAACCTAGCTTTACTGTTCTCTTAATCATCCATGGCTTTACTCCACATCACTGTGGAGATCGCAATTCGAGACTAGGGGTTAGCTGACAGTAGTTCACCAAAATTAGCCTTGCAAGTAATACTGTAAATACATTTTACTATCTATTCTCTTTACTTTTATTTATTTAGTGTTTGTTTATCTTTAGAGTGTCTTGTACTTTTCCCCTATACCTAGCTGCTGCAACAGTGTGAATTTCCTCTTTGTGGGATTAATAAAGGTTAGTAATTAGTTCATCTTTTGTTTCCAAGCTTCTATCAACACCTATTTCTTGAGAACACTTGGATGAACTGAGCTGTGCTACTTTCTGGGGTGACTGGAGCTGTAATCATTAGGTCTAGGAGAATGAAGGGCATTCACATTAGGATGCTCCTGACTGTGTTAGCTTCTTTCTCACTATAGTGATGTAGGCAATAATTATATAACATTGATCTTGTGTATTTTTTTTCTACTCACTGTGTGGAAAAACCCACCTTGCTTGGCAGTGAGGTGCTTAAACTTATATCAAACATTTTTCTTTCAAATGTATAGGTTCTTGTTAAAAAAAAAAGTAAACTGAATACTTAAGAAAAATTTCTTTGGCCACTCTACTTGGTTTAAAGGATATAAAAACTACACAATGAAAAATATAGTAAAAGTGATTGGACATATACACTGAGTCACATTACGTTTATTTACACAAAATCAAATCTTAACTTTTCTGCAAGGCCAGTGTGTCACATCCATGTCACATCTGACAAGATAAATCAGGCAAACAGTTATAGTGGCTACATTTAGGTGTGTTTCACTAACCAGGAAGGAGCAGAGGAAGATAAAGGAGACAAAGTAGAAGTACGCGAAATCACTGCCGCACTCTTCCCCATCGGACCCTGATAGCTTGTCACAGGCTCGGTGACTCAAACATGATAACATGATCTCGTGCCAGGCCTCACCAGTTGCACTCCTGATGCACATAAAAACACAGACAAAGAAAATACAAACAGAGAAGCTTTGATTTGAGAGACATAAAGGGCTGGCAGCATTTTGGGCATATACAGTTCAGCTTCAACAACATCAAACGGACAAGGTTGAATGATAATTTAATTATATCTAAAAAAGTAACAGTCAGATAATGCAGACTCAAAAGAAGTTGAAGTGTGCTTGACACTACGTTGACTTGGTTGGCAAACCTACTGTAGCTTTATGTTGCTTTAACTATGTTTTACTTAAAGTGATGGTTCGGAGTAATTCACCCTAGGGTCCTTTGCACCATGACCTCGAGCCAAACACCCTCCCAGAAGCTTTTTTCACCTGGGTCTAACATTGGGAGAGTTAGCTAGAGTAGCGTTATCAGCTGAATAGCTTAGCGCAGGGGCTAATGGACCCACGTTTGTATCTTGTAAGTTACCCCACTAATAATGCCCGAAATGATACCAAACGTCTACAAGTAGTACAAATAGGTTATGCTCTCATAAAACCGTTGATTGGAAAGTTTGTGAAGTACACCAAAAGTTTATGAACACTTGCCTGCTCTCTTCAGCTCTCTGTTGCTGCTGCTGCTGCTACCTGCAGTTAGACGAGTACTTAGGGCCGTCTACAAATTACGACCCCCCAAAGAGTTACAACAAAAATTTATTAATTCAATTATTAAATAAGGTAATGTCTCCAAACTTACCTCAATTATTACTTGTCTCCTGCTAGTTATACTACAGCACTTACTTAAAAAAAAAAGTTAAATTAATAAATATCTTTGTTACATCTCTTTTCGGTGTTGTAATTTGTAGACGGCCCTAAGCACTCGTCTTACTGCAGCAACAACAACAGCAGAGAGCAGAAGCCAGCAGGCAAGTGTTATTTACATAAACTTCTGGTGTACTTACAAACTTTCCAATCCATCGTTTTATGAGAGCATAACCTATTTGTACTACTTGTAGACGTTTGGTATCATTTCGGGCATTATTAGTGGGGTAATTTACGAGATACAAACGTGGGTCCGTTAGCCCCTGCGCTAAGCTATTCAGCTGATAACGCTACTCTACGCTAACTCTCCCAATGTTAGACCCAGGTGAAAAAAGCTTCTGGGGGGGGTGTTTGGCTCGAGGTCATGGTGCAAAGGACCCTAGGGTGAATTACTCCGAACCATCACTTTAAAGCCCCTGACAACCTGGTTTCAAATCTTAAATATTTCTCTCACATTAAATATTCATGATTAAATACGCAACAATCAATGTATATATACGTATATATATACATTAAGACTCAAGGAAAAGACATCAGCACATTATATTTGATTGACAGTAGCATGCCAATATAAGCAACAACCCACTAACTGCCAATAGATTTTGATATAAAGTTGCCTAATTCTGATTAGAATTACATTTGATTACATCTTCTTCCAACAGAGCCCATCCACTTCAAATCAGTAGGAGAGCACAGACAAAAACACACAAAGACACGAAATCTCTCAAACAACAAAACACTTTGGACCTCATGGCTCACAGTAAGAAGGTGATTGAGAAAATAGGTTTTCGGGTCCTTTAATGATTAATAAAGATCAAATTTGAACAGATACAGGGGTTACGATCTCCCCTTATATAGGACCATCTGTTATCATATGATTGAAGTTTATGTTGACAACTGAGCTAATTATATGAGCAAACTCGATACACTAAGGGTGACTGCAAGATGCTAATGAAAGCTTTTGCAAAAGCTAGTAAATTAACCTTTTCACATGATTGCTTCCAAGGTCAAGAATTAACTTTCATGCTCAACATCTTGCACGGTTCTTATGTCAGTATGTGATAGAAATGACAAATTTGCCATGGTTCATAAAATCATTAGAGGATGGAGAAGTGAGGACGCAGAACTTGCTGGTAGCACAACTTCATAACTCTAAATACAAAACTGACTCTGCTGCGACCTGATGTCCTTCCTGGCAGTGTAACACCCAACCCATTGAGTTAGATGTTAGGCGGCTTTTCCACGGTGTGTTAACCACATGGCTGACATCCAAGTATTTACAGAAATTCAAATAAAATGAATAATTCATTTTCAAGACAAAAAACGATTTGGCCACAGCAAAATCTGAAAATTGTTCCAGCCATGGATGGTAAGTTTAAATTCGCCACATATTAAAGTGCAACTCGCAAAGCATCTTTGTAACAAAACAGCTTCGCTCAGAGTTTGAGGATGTTTCACTGTTTACTAGAGCTTGTTCCTGGCTCCTGACGAACATCACAGAAATACAGGTGTTCCTCATACACACTAAAATCTCGAGATAACTTAACTTATGTTATGATTTGATACTATAAATAAATTGAATTGAATTGAAAATTGAATTGAATTAATTCTTAAATAATTTGTACAATCTTATAACCATGAGGCAGGATAAAATCAGATAAAAGAAGCATGGAGAGTGCTGCCAGTCAGGTTCAATATCCCAAATAAAAGAATGTCTTTTTAAGGAATGAAAGGAATGGACCAATGACTTTAATGATAATAACAAATATAGTATATATTTCTTATTGTTCTTGGAATATATCCTGGATCCTAGGTCACTTTAATTTGGCTATGCATTTCATTTCTGTGAAAAAACACAATGAGACCGAGAGTCTAGTTCAAACAGCCCACAGATAGAGCCTGTCAGGAACAACTTCAGATACTTGTACTTTTCTTGATTATTTCCATTTTATGTAGCTTTATATTTCTGCTCTACTACATTACGGAGAAAAATATTGTATTTGTTACTCCACACAAAACATATGACCATTTTATTAATAGTGATGGACTGTTATACATTCAACTACCCAACATTATAATAAGTAGTTAAAATTGGCTTCACTTCGACCAGCCACATTAAAATGTTGCTTACAAATTAATGCATCAGTGGTAATAATCCCAAAATACATATAATAATAGAAAAATATGCATTCTGAGTGATACACCTTTGATATTAACATATTAAGTTGACAGTTGTTTGGGAAAATGCAGGTCTTAAAGCTACAGTTGGTAACTTTCATAGAAAATAGCTTTATGTTCTTAGTTTTCTTTATTTGCTTAAACTGTCACTATATTCTGACAGTACAACATAATTAGAATCCGTGGTAATCAAGTTCTGTTACTGTTTTGCCTATTTCTCGCCTTGATTTTAGTGTACTGTTTAGCTGTAAAATGAGAATGTTTCATGTTTCATGACATTGACACTGCGTTAAAGACTCCTCGGCTCTAATTGGTTGTTTTCGGGCACAGTGAAAACTTAAATGTAAATGCAATTAGGGGAGGCAGAGGACCCTAATTTTGTTCAGCCAATATGACAAAAACTATTTTTTATGAAAGTTACCTACCGAACCTTTAACCTTTCATATGTTAATGGTTAATAAAGTCAACGATTATCCAATCAATAATATTTGTGTTGCCATAGGTGAGGCCCATAGACTTTAAGATGGTGAGGGCCTGTGGTAGCGTCCCTACACACCACTATTTTTGCCTTACTTTCTAGTTTCATAAAGAATCTTCATTTTCCTCCTCTGCTCCCTCAGTTTTTGAGCAGTTACAGTTAAGTTAGATTGTCTGACTGCGCAGAGTGTTTCCCCACTGGGTTCTTGTTCTTTACTCTTTTTTTTGTAAGTGGAATTACTCTAGTTTTGGAATAAAGTGGCATTGTAAAAGTGGCATTGTCCATGTTTGCTGAACTCCACATTTCTCTCTGACTCTACTCTGAGCATGTGATTATGTCTTTCCCTAAAATGACTATAGCAGCTATGATATCATCAATCTAGATAAGGTGCAACTTCAGCATTATGGTTTGTGTACAGTTGCTCATTACCTGCTGGGCTGTCTGCCCATCTGGAAGTCCAAGTGATTGCTGTTTATAGTAGAAAACTGCCTGTATTTGGTCAAAGTGATCTAATGTCCTTCTGAGATTTACATCTAATAATGAAGCTTCTTATACCTGAACAGCAGCATGAGAGCTTGGAGGAAAGTGCGGAAGTTGTTGTGGTGATTGATAGCTGTGTCTTCATTCATCTCAATGTTGCCAAACACCTACATCAGAGAGACAGTGAGGAAAATTGATTTGTACTGTCTTAGCAATGTGCAAATTATGTTTTTCACATTCAGGCCACAACATTTTAATGGTGAACCAATATATGAATATCATGGCCTCTGTGACCACAGCAGAGCGGCATCACCCACCTGCATCCCAATGATGGCATAAATGAAGAACAGCATAGCAATCAGAAGGCAAACATAAGGCAGGGCCTAAAGGACAGGAAACAGGAAACCAAAACACATTTACTTATTAATATCCACTCTGAATTATTCCAGCCAGAATGTTTGAGTTCAGTAAAAGACAAAGACAAATTACCTATTAATAACTCAATTGCTATTTTACACACGCACACACACACACACACACACACACACACACACACACACACACACACACACACACACACACACACACACACACGTCTAAAATACATACATGCACACACAGGGCCCATAGACATGCATGTTGTTGTGGAGAGATGTTAGAGTGATGGGGCTGCCCTTGGCCAGGCACCCGAGCCACGGTTTGGAACCTTGCTCAATGGCACCTTGGCAGTGCCAGCTAGTCCACACTCCATGCTGGTTGGTCAGGCTGCCGTCCCACAAGTTACTTTATGTAGGTGTGTGAGTGTGTGAAAGTGCACGTCAGTGAGCATGTGATTATGTGTGCGAGCACCTTAAAGGACTGGACGAAGGTCCACAGCAGGATGCGGATGGTGTAGCCCTGTCTCAGCAGCTTGATGAGCCGAGCGGCTCTGAACAGCCTCAGGAAACTCAGGTTCAGCAGCCTGTCCTGTTAGACACAGACGGGACATCAAGCACTTAGCAACCAAATACCCTTATCACTCACTGATAAACACACCCTTTTCAGGGCTGAATTATTTCAAGTCACTTCAGCTGGTTACAAAATATCACAGTGGTGAGATGCTGACTCCCTTTAACAAGCATGCTTGAGTAAAAACATACAAGGCCCAGGTTTAAAGACATTCAAGAAGCATTGTAAAGATCCAATCACCATACTCAGATAATTGTGGTCATGTTAATAACAAAATGAACAAAAACTGATTTCACTGTGTTGTATGTTTTAGCCATTTGTTAGTTATTGATGTCTTTAGTCATATATTGAATGAATCTCCAGTTTGTTTCTGCATTTGTACATTTAGGGAAATATTTATTCATCAGGACTAGGATTGTACAGTAATCTGGGTCCCGGGTTAAAGAAGGCATTCTCAACATACCCATCCTGACTGTTTCTTCTACAGCAGGGATCAACAATATACTGTGGAGGGATAAAAGTCTACAGGTTTCCAGGAGCTAAGAAAATCTGAATCGTGTCTCATGTGGGAGTGAATGCGACAAAGTACACTGGTGTTATACCCATGTTACAGTATTGTATCTGCAGCTGAACTATCTGGTTGCATCAGAGTTTAACACATTAACGTGCACTAGGTTCCGAAGTTGTTTTGAGTCTATATTAAAACAATATTGACAGCCCATATGTAAATTGAAAGAGTTTTTGATTGCTGTAATTGTCCTACCCATACTGGCCACAAAAAGTTTGCTTCAGCCATTTCAATGTGAGTGATGGGGGATAAAATCCACAGCCCTCATTATGTGTAAAATTTTCCAGTTTTTGCAGTATAAAATTCCTGATTGGTGTTACTACCGCTGACTGATAGCTCAGCAAGGAAACACTGTCCGTGGAAGCAAAAAGAGGGAATTTCACACCAAAAAATGTGAACCTATTCTTTAAGCCCATCACTAAATATGATTGGCAGTCCCACATTCTACTCCAGAAGATGTACATTCTCATGCTATGAGCTAAGCTCATTAAAACACACTGTGATGACACAGCAGAAACAAACCCACTCCTGCTTTGGGCCTTAAAGGGGCCATTAATTCAACATTTCAACATCAGAAAACAGTTGTGTGTGGCTTTGGAGGAGCTTTGTCAAGTCTAAGAAAGTAACCCTAAATTAATATAGGCTACACATGATATCAGAAAGACATGTTTAAAAGATAGTGGGTGTTTCCAATGCAGTGAGGGTCTGACAAAAGATATTATCAACTTGCATCATGGGAAGTGGAGCACCCACTACACTTCCCATAAGTGTAAAAAGCTTGATCCATAATAGGGAATAAAGCCCTTTTAGACATGGAATCTGTAGCATTCATTTTTCTGTTAAGGTGATGGGTTTAGTCATTCAGACATAGGGTTCTGTGATGTACAATATTTCTTATGGCTCTATTTAGACATGACAGGACAGAGACATGCATGTGTCAATATTTGACAACTGGTGCATCAGAAACAGCAATGTCACAGCTGCAAGTTGAAAAAGAAATTGTATGTTCTCTGTTGTCTCACAGGATTCATCAGAGATGGATTTTAAAATGTTTTTGTTAATGAAGGCTTAGTTAATGACCATCAGGAGTATGAGGGATAATTGCCCCCTGCTTTCAAAGTGAATCTCCTAATACATTTTCTAATCAACTCATAATTCATTAGAATTCTGCTGCCTGTTTAATAGAACATAAAATGACAAGACATTGAAGCCGGCTACACATTATCCGCGGTAAAACCGCTCTGCGCTGGCTATGCCATTGTTTTCCTATAGGGAAGTGGAGACAACTCGGAGGAAGAGCTACACTTGGCGTTACGCACTGCTCGGAATTGCTGCTGAGCGGTGTGCTCAAAGTTCAAAATATTAAATTAAAATTTTTGCCCTACCTTGCAGTTTTACCTCTTATCACGTGTAGGCGGCTTAAAGGTTTAGCGTGTAACTTTTTGATATTAATGAATCAGCTCCACACAGCTCTCTCTGTATTTCTCAGTATGGCTATGTTCAGAAGATTTCCCGCGCAGAAACTTGAGCGCACTATAGCTTTAAGCTGATACTCTTTTAATACTGATTTGTTCACATGCTGTATGTAAAGTGTGTTGCTTGATATTTATAATTTCATTCATGCAGCTGGCATGGATGTATGAGTCCGGGTCTGATGGTTATTGTGGTTCTAGTTGTACAATTTCTCTTTTTTTCCCTACCACACGGGGAAAATATTTTTTATAGACTGATCACAAAAATCTCCTTAACAAATTAAAATGGACTCATACACACTTTCTGTTTTTCTTTTCTTTGTGCATAACAAATGATAGTTAAGTGATACATGTAATACAGTGCTACTGACAAGACAGAATAGGATCTTCTGGTTTTCTGTGATGGCATTCAGTTCAGACTCTTGTTACAGATCTGACCTAGTCAGAGATTATTGTGACTTTATCAAAAAAGTGACTTGGGGACCTCAGACAGTTACAAGATACAGGTTTAAAAAGGGATTAATGTCAGGATATCTGGGCCTTTTTTTAATGCATCTCTCATAAGTTCCCCAACTTTATGGAAGGGCAATAGTAAATTGCTGAAGTCCTCATATTTAAAATGACCACAACATTGTATATATTAAATAAAATAGTAGGGAAGCTATGAGCAGAAAATGGCAACAGAAAGTCACTCACCGTAGTCTGGTGATGTTTGGGACCAGGGCATGGCAACACCGGTGATGACATACAACAAGATGGAAATGTAGAGAGAGAGAGGGAGCAAGAGGGAGACAAAGAGAGAGACAGAAAGCAGAGGAAGATGAGGAGAAAGGACAGAGAGGCAAGAGAACAGAAACAGTCATATTGCACGACATAAACTGATACAGCTCAACAAAAACACACATGTAAACCAGTCAAAAGCTACTTCACAATACACACATGTATACAGGTGACTGCACAGAAAGGAAGTATCTGGAATGAATAAAGAAACTGTCAAACAACCAAAAAAAAAAAAGCATAGCAGCAGAGCTCCACTGTAAACCTCACATTAGAGCAGGGGTCGGCAACCTTAGGCACGCGTGCCACCATGGGCACGCGGAACATTAACCAATGGCACGCTGGCAATATGTGTGCAAGAGAGTTATTGATGTGTTGAAATCATGGTTGAAATGCTGAAGCACTCTCTCATCCGCATGCCAAATTACAACGTTCACAGTTGCGCGACCTGTTATTTACGATAGTTTGATTGACTCATATCTCTGACTGGGAACAATACAAAAAGGATTATCAACGGCCGCTGCTGCAGATGAACTAACGCTAGTCTTGTTACTGTAAGTAGGCTACATTAAAACCTTCGTGAGTTAAAAGCCAATACTTATCAATGCACTCACCTGTGTAGACCGGCATAAACATGTAGAAAGCGATATTTCAATCTGCTCTGTCTGCTCAGTACACTCTCGTCCGCTGCGCTGTTTTACGCAAGCACAGCTCTACTCTGCAAATAGCACATTTTTACAAAACAAGCTAAAAGAAAAGCTGTCTTAGTTTGCAGGGAATCTTGAAATTTTGACAAATTCTTATAAACTTAAGCTGGCTGAAGAAATCATCCTCTCCGTTGCAGCGGAAAATATGGATGCATTATAAGACCAAAACAAATACATGTGGCTACTTAATATGCACGTGAATGATGCAATCGTTATGTTCGTGTTCTTCATTCTTGATAATGATGCTGGTTATGTTATTATTATTTTGCCACAGCATCGTTTCATTGAAAATGAGGCATTGAGTACCTGCTTATCAGTCGATTCATTATTAAAGCTGGGCTTTTCCACGTCAACTTTTCGCTTCAGGCTCTTTGACAGTGATGTTTTTGTCAGCCCATTTTCCACCAATCAGGACGCTGCATACTAAAACCATGTTTCCATAATCATAATAATAATATACAATAATAATAATTGCAAGGTCCTGATCATGAGAAATAAATGTTATCAAATGTTGCTATGGAATAAAATTACAGATTCCCTGGATATTACATTTTGATGTGATTTAATGTTGACATGGTATACTAATAAACAAGAAATTTTGAAAAGGGCACTTCATATCAAAAAGGTTGCTGACCCCTGCATTAGAGATTACTCTCTGAGGTGGATTCAATGAAACCATCCTTCCTTAGCTCCTTAGCATCCTTCCTTATCAGCCCTCTGTGATAAATTGATCATTTCAACAAAAGACTGGCTCACAATCCTCCCCTCTTTCCTAGTCTAAAGCTGTCTGGACCGCTGCCATGTCTTTGCTGATGTGGCTAGTTAACTTGTTTGCACAAAGTTTGCTGTACAGGCTGTCCCTGTCCCATCTCAATACCATGGCCGCTGTATTGTATGGATACATTGCATTCAGCCTTGTTGAGGTAAGGGTGGAGTGGGTGGGTACTGGTGCTCTTACATTGATTTCAGTCACCAGGATGTCAGTGATGCTGCCCAACACTGTGACAAAGTCAAACACGTTCCAAGCATCCTTCAAGTAGTTCTGAGAAACAGCAGTTGAAAATCATTAGTTCTTATATATTATTCAGGATATTTAAAGTTGTTTCCTAAATGTTACCCACCAGTGGACCAAAAGCAATGATCTTGAGGATGCACTCCAGAGAGAAGAGAGTGGTGAAGACTATGTTGAGGTTCTTCAGCATCGTTTCATAAAAGTCTGGAGCTCCATGAAACTGAAAGATAGGGGGAAATGATCATGTTTTCCTTGCTGGCATGTAGGTGTAACACCGTCATAGAAATAGTTTGACATTTTGGTAATTAAAGCTTATTCACCTTGTTACTGAGAGTTACATAATAAGATAAATAACACTCTACACGCTACAACATGCAACTGGTTGACTTAGCTTAGCTCCCGACCATCATAACCACCTGGGTTATCCTTTTTTCATACATACACCAAAATTTGGAATGACATTCCCCATCACTGTTATGGTTTTGGTGTCTTGTCTTATTTTGGTGGTCTGTTTTGTGCTCTGTTTCCTGTTTTATTTTGAAGTCTCTGGTTTTCTGTCTTGTCTTGTCCACTTTACTTCCTGTCTTGTGTTTCCCTCCTTTTGTTGATTGCTCTGCCCTGCCTATGTGTTTCACCTGTTTCCCAGCCCTTGTGTCACCTGTCTTGTGTTATCTCATTAGTCTGTGTATTTAGTCTTGGTGTTCCCCTTGTCCAGTGTCAGATCATTGTTTGTGTTTGTGTGTTCCTGTCGCGTCTCCCGGTGTCCGGTTTTTGCTCTTGTTTTTTATGGACTATTAAACCCTCCACCTCTACATTCTCCTGCCTGCCTGCCTGCCTCTGCATTTTGGGTCCACTATTCCCTACTCCTCCCTGCTACACCTGACATAATGATCTGACCACCATGGACCCAGCAGAACATGGGACACGGCACCTCAGGTGACCCCTCACCTGCAGGCTTATTTGTGCTGTTGGGGAGTGGAGGTTCACTAGAGGTCGGAAGGCCAAGGAGGCAGTTCTCCAGGCTGCTCGCCGAGACGCCTCCGCTCATCCCTGGCTCGGAGCTCCCTCCCAGACTGGATTCAAGACTTCCTGGAGTCTCCTTAACGGTGAGCCTGAACCTCGCTCTGTGACTTTCCCAGTGCTGTCTGGTGTTCCCAGGCCTACCAGTGGCCACGAGCCGACTCCTGGTCCCCGTGTTCCTGTCTGTGGTCGGGCCTGCTCCTGCCCCTTGTGCCTTGTCGGCACCCCTGTTGACCTCTGTTCCCGAGCTGACGCGTGCAACCCTTCTGTTCCCGAGCTGGACGTGCAACCCTTCTGTTCCCCGAGGCGGCGCGGCCCTTCTGTTCCCGGAGCTGACGTGCAGTTCTGCTGGCCCGGGTGACGTGCTGCTCCCCTGAGTCTAGGCTAGCTAGCAGCTCCCTGAGTCTAGGCTAGCTAGCAGCTCCCCTGAGTCTAGGCTAGCTAGCGCCCCCCTGAGTCTAGGCTAGCTAGCAGCTCCCCTGAGTCTAGGCCAGCTAGCATCTCCCCTGAGTCCAGGCCAGCTAGCATCTCCCCTGAGTCCAGGCCAGCTAGCATCTCCCCTGAGTCCAGGCCAGCTAGCATCTCCCCTGAGTCCAGGCCAGCTAGCATCTCCCCTGAGTCCAGGCCAGCTAGCAACCTCCCTGACTCCCCGCTAGCTAGCAGCCCCCTAGAGTTCCTTGAGTCCCGGCCGTGTAGCGGCCCCCTTGACTCCCATCTAGCTAGCAGCTCCCCTGACTCGCAGCTACCTAGCAGCTCCCCTGACTCGCAGCTACCTAGCAGCTCCCCTGACTCCCAGCTAGCTTCCAGCCCCGCTGACTCTTCGCCTGGCTCCAGCCCCGCTGACTCTTCGCCTGGCTCCAGCCCCGCTGACTCTTCGCCTGGCTCCAGCCCCGCTGACTCTCCGCCTGGCTCCAGCTCAGCTGACCCGTTGCTTGCCCGCCCCTCGGAGGTTTTTTAGCCTTCATTGGCCGCCAAGTCTCCAGAGGGGTTCGGCCTTCGCCGGCCTCCAGAGGGGACTCTCCCCCGCCCGGCCTCCTGAGGGGTCCGCCGCGGCCTCCAGAGGGGTACACGCTCCACCGCCTCCAGAGGGGTGGCCCCGCCCGGCCTCCAGAGGGGTATCAGCCGCCGGGCCTCCAGAGGGGTTCGCACCGCCCGGCCTCCAGAGGGAATCCTCTCCTTCGCCCGGCCTCCAGAGGGAACTCTCCTCGCCCGCCGCCCCCGAGGGATATCTCCTTCGGCCGCGGCCTCCAGAGGGAACTCTCCTTCGCCCGGGCCCTCCAGAGGGATATATCTCCTTCGCCACGGCGCCTCCAGAGGGATATCTTCCTTCGCCGCCCGGCCTCCAGAGGGATATCGCCCGCCGCGACGGCCGCCAGAGGGTATGGCCCTCGCCGGCCGGGCCGCAGAGGGGGTACCGCGTATTCGGACGGCGGCCGCCTGAGAGACTTCCCCGTCCTGTTCGTCCTCCTGAGGGGATTCGCCGTTGCAGACGGCCTCCTACGAACCCTCACCGTTCTGTTCGGCCGTCTGTGGGATTCTGCCTTCTCTGTGGCCCCCTGTGCCCCCAGTGCTCTGTGTTTCCCCGTGCCCCCGGGACTCTCTGTTCCCTGTGCTCCTGGCCTCCCTGTTCCCCGTGCCCCAGGACTCTCTTTTCCCTCTGGCCTCTCTCTGTTTTCCCTTGCCCCGGCGCTCTGCAGTGCTCTTCCTCGCCCCTCCGGGGTTGATTTAGTTTGACTTTTTGGGGTCGTCCCTCCTCCGGGCCCCCTCCTCCCTCTGGTTTGTCTTTTGCTCCTTTCTTGTTTTTTTGTGGACATCTGGGATCTGTCCCTTGGGGGGTACTGTTATGGTTTTGGTGTCTTGTCTTATTTTGGTGGTCTGTTTTGTGCTCTGTTTCCTGTTTTATTTTGAAGTCTCTGGTTTTCTGTCTTGTCTTGTCCACTTTACTTCCTGTCTTGTGTTTCCCTCCCCTTTTGTTGATTGCTCTGCCCTGCCTATGTGTTTCACCTGTTTCCCAGCCCTTGTGTCACCTGTCTTGTGTTATCTCATTAGTCTGTGTATTTAGTCTTGGTGTTCCCCTTGTCCAGTGTCAGATCATTGTTTGTGTTTGTGTGTTCCTGTCGCGTCCCGGTGTCCGGTTTTTGCTCTTGTTTTTATGGACTATTAAACCCTCCACCTCTACATTCTCCTGCCTGCCTGCCTGCCTCTGCATTTTGGGTCCACTATTCCCTACTCCTCCCTGCCACACCTGACAATCACATCAGAACACTACCATCCATCAAATATTTCAAAAAGGCATACAAACTGTACCTTCTCAACAGTTTCACTTGCACTCACTGATTGTTCATGTATTGTCCAAGTCTTGTTAGTACTGTCTGTATTGTTGTTTTAGTTGTCTGTATCTGTCTAGCCCATGCTAATATCCTGTACGTGTTTTTGTCTTCATGTGCCGTAACTGTGTCCTATGTTCCATGTCTCTGCAGAACAGGAACCTGCTGGAAACCAGTTTTTAAACTGAGTCAGGCCCATTTTTAAACTGTAACTAAATGTTACTTTTTTAATCCTTTTCTGTTGAATACATTTTGAAATTAAATGAAAAGTGACTCAGGAAGTAGAGCGGTTGTCTACCAATTAAAATGTCAGTGGCCCCTACAGTCTACATGTCAAAGTGTCCTTGGGCAAAATACTGAACCACAAATAGGCATCGGTGTGTGAATCTGTGTGAAGGTTTATCTGTTCTGTTAACACAGAACTATCTGAGAAGCAGTCATTGGAAAAGGGCAGGCACTTTAAAAAAATATCTGGCAAACGACTTCTGGTTATGACGGCGCGGTGAGCAGACGTGGATTTCTGGTGCTCTGTGGCTAATCCTAAAACAAATACTACTTAAAACATCACAACTTGAAACAATAGTTGTAATACAAGGTAATATGCCGAGAAAAGTAACCAAGGACAAATATAAAACAGCGAGGACTCGCTAATAAAGAAAACGAGCCGGCAGGACCGAATTCAGAAGAAGAAAGAGGGGCACGCGTTGCAGAGTCAGGTACCGACAGCACTGAAATCATGGATAACCCCTCCACAATGGACATCATGAAGGCAATATAGTAATGCAAACAAGATTAACACTCTGAGATGGATGGTGTACTGACAGCAATTCAAAAATGTTAAAACCGACATTAGAGAATGCAGCGGCTGCATTGCTGAGGCTGAATAACTCATATCCACGGCGGAGGACAACACGCTGCAAAAAATTGTGGAGAAACTTGAAAGGACGGCAAAACTCCTAAATGATAAAGCGGAGGACTTGGAGGGCAGAAGCCGGCGCAATAACATCCTTGTGCCTGAGAGGGAGGAGGGCTCAGCCTCAGACCACTGCTCTTACATGGAGAAGTGGATGGCGGACATTCTGAAAATATCCTTTGCTGTTCAGACACAAACGCAATACTTTGAAGCTAGACAAGATGGATTTTGGTGTGATGTGTGATCCGGCGATTTTATGTGATCTCGTGTTATCACGAGAATCCAGCTGCCGTGCAAGGTAAGCCTCGACCACCAGTGTATGAATGTGTGTGTAAGTGGGGTGAATGCTTCCTGTAGTGTAAAGCACTTTAAGTGGTCGCTAAGACTAGAAAAGCGCAATATATATAAATGCCGTCCATTTGCCATAAAATAAATTGCCTTTACAATTAGTTTTTTGTATGGATGTTACCTTTCGACAGAGCCTGGCTAGCTGTTTCTTCCAGCCTTTTGCTAAGATAACTCGCTGCTGGCAGAAGCTTCATATTTACTGTACAGGCACAAGAGTGGTATCAATTTTCTCATCCATCTCTCTCGGCAAGAAAGGGAATAAGCGTAAGTCTCAAAATGTCCAACTGTTCTTTTCCTGAATTCAGGAATTCATATAACAGTCAAAAAAGCCTAACAAACTATACAGTATATTTCGTATGTATTATTAATATCCTCTTCAAAAGTTCTTACCTTCATCATGAGTACCACAGTATTGAGAGCAATCATGATCATGATGGAGTACTCAAATGGAGCTGAGACCACAAACTTCCACATCCTGTACTGGAAGGACTGCATGTTCTGGGGCATGTAGCGTGTCAGAGGTTTGGCATTTATGGCAAAGTCAATACAAGCCCTCTGTAACAAAGAAACCACACCTCCACTTCACTGTCTATGGTAATTGAAAGGATCTGCTCTCAAACCTCAGTCTTGGATGAAAGCATATATTTTCTATTGATCATTCAAAATCTGCACTTGTGTGAGCAATTGGCATCTAAAACTAACCATTTTATACCAAAAGAGTACACAATTTCAGTTTTTAACAACTGTGGATAACTAATGTGAACAAACATTTTGGTCCCAGGTGCTTTTATGGTTTAAAAACTGTGGATCATTAAGATCATGAACATGCAGCTCTTAATGTTGATAAGCCAGGAACAGACTTAAAGAGTATTGAAACCTTGAAAGACTAGACACCCCATCCACACACAACCAATGTTAAGACCACCATATGCAGATCTTTTTAGTTACGGAAGCCAAAAAAGGACACATATTGTACAACAGCTTAAATACAGAGAACCCACACTGGGCAATTGGATCACCAAACAACAATCAAATGCAAGAACATGAATTATTTTTGTGTTACTGTACGAAATTGAAAACAGACACTCATCAGAAAGAGTCAGTAGAGCCTTGCTTATGTATAGTGCAGGGAAAATGATACTTTTAAGGATGCAACATGAGGGCAACGGTAAACTCTGCACAACTGGAGAGCTGGAGTAAGGTAAGTATCATGTAAGCTGTGGTTCTTCACTAAAATCTGATGAAGTGGATTATACAATAACACCTACTCTCTTACTGGAACTTTACAGGAGGATGAGCATTCTTCCAAAATATATTGACATATCGCTCCAAAATCTTGCAAAGATGTTCAATTGGGGTAAGATCTGGTGACTGTGGGCCACAGTATATGACTTGCATCATTTACATTTGTTCATAAAAAGGCTGTGTAAGCGATTATGACTGTCAACATAACATAAAGTTGTTTGTTATGTCTCTGCTTTACCTCATTCTTTTCCAAGCTGCACTCAGACAATGCCTTGTCTCCCTGCTCCTGGAAGGTGATGATGATCAGAGCCACAAAGATGTTGACAAAAAAGAAAGGGAAGACCACAAAGTAGACCACATAGAAGATGGACATTTCTATCCGGTAGCCTGGACTAGGACCTGTGTCTTCAAAGGTAGCATCCACAGAGTGCTTCAAAACACTGCGAAGAGAGAACACAACACAAAGCAAGGAGGTGAGATAGGTGCATTCCAATACCCATACGACCATACTATGTGGTATGCCAGAACAATATTTAGTATGTCCCAATACATAGTATGTTAATGCATGCCAAAAATACCAGGATATCCTACTGCATCGAGTTGCATTTTGAGAGGGCACAGCCAGATGACATCTCAACTTTAAATTTCGCGCTATGGACTGCGATGGACAAATGAGAAGGAGTATCAAAGTTCAAGGTGCAATGTTACGATGAAGAACTATGTCCTAATTGTATGCGTACAGTACTGCATGCAACAGTACGTACTTTGTAAGGGCAGCTGCAGTACGTACTAAAAGTTAAAAGAAAATTGTGAAATTGTATGGATATATATATATATACATACACACATTCAACTAATGAAAAAGATGACACAGCATAAGTTTATTTGCCTTACAGCAGAAACTGACAATTAAAAGTCTTTCGTGAATGTGTAATTGGCATGAGATTAATATTCAGCATTACAGATATGAAGGCTTATTTTCACACTAGGCCACAAAAGCCCTCAGGTTATGAGAAGTGAGTTGAAGCTCCTGTCTAGCATTTTTTACATAATTTGTCAGCAAATTACTTAGAGAACAAAATCATGAAAACAAGTGTAAAGACACCAGCAGGTCCTCAGTAAGTGGGTCACCATGGAAAAATGGCCATCCGGAGCAGCTGGATCCAACAGCAGGCAGCTATTTTCAGCAGCAAATCTCTGACTTTTAAAAATAAAAAATGTCTATTTGTATAGCACTTTTAAAAACCAATAGGCGGGGGGGGGGGGCGCTGTCGAGCGATCAGCGAGTAGGGCGCACTCACCAGTAGCTCTGGCAGATTTTATGTTTAAAACTTCATTTCGACAAAACCACGCAAATGACAACTTCAGAAAATTATCAAAATATAACCTAATCCCTCTGAGAGAAAAGAAGACCGTGGAAAATGCCGAAAAAGATCAATGCGAAGGTGGACTTGAACGATGAAGCAGGCCCAAGTGAAGCCTCAGGGTTGACTACAGAAGCAAATGCTGGAGGGGCCGCCCGGAGAGCAGACAACGATGTGCTAGAGGCTATAGCATCGCTCCACTCAGAGCTAAGTCAGAGATTTGTAAGAAAATTGAAGCTGAGATCTCAGACGCTAACACTACACTGAGAGGAGAGATAGCGGCACTAAGAGCCGAAAATAACACAGTGATATCAGTGCTAAAAGCCCAGATGGACTCACAAAACCAAACTTTGAAAGAGCTAGCTGACTCGGCTAACGGTACTTCGGACACGCTGCAGGAGCTGGAAGACAAAGTTAAGAAACTTTCGGGGCAAGTTGAAACTCTCTCAGAAAAATGCATTGACCTGGAGGGATGCTCGAAGCGACAGAACTTGAAAATTGGCCGGAATTAAAGAGGGGCATGAAAATGGCCTATAAACGAGGGATTTCGTGGCTCAGATGTTAAAGGAGGTATTACACCTTGAAGAAGCACCAGAGGTAGACCAAGCCCACAGAGCCCTCCGGAGACGACCCGGCGAAAGTAAGACGCCGAGCTGCATTCACCCCAGCTAGGAGGATGCTACGATTTGGACTTTTGTATCCAGCGAAACTCCGGGTGTCACACAATGGGTCAAAGAGGTTCTTCACGGATCCGGAGGAGGCAGTATGCCGAGCGGCACTTCGGACCTTTAAGGTGAAGTATGAGTAGGAAGACTCATCATAATGGAACCCCGGATAATGTAGACTTTTCATTCCTCCGGAGAAAAACTGAGAACGAGGTCTCTAACAGGAGCCTCATGCAGGTGAACATGGAAGGCGGTTCTTGCCGAGGGTTATTGTTTACATGTAAGGTTAACATTGTTGCACTGTTACTGTTTATAACATTGTTCATTACAAAATGTAGCAGCAGTTCAGGGGCTTGAAGTTTTGTTTACTGGCTTGGTTATGCCAATGAGCATGGGCATTTGGACTCTCGTGAAATTAATAACTACTTGATAATTACTATTTTTCTCTCATGATTTCCTTACTGGATGTTATTTGATAGGCAAATAAGCTTATCTTTCAAGCTGAGTTGGAAATTATTAAAGGGTGTTACTTAAGCAGGAAACTCAGGGAAGGACTTAATAGCTTGTCACCAAAATATTGGCTTATTTTTTTAAATATAACTAAGACCTTCTCCCTTAAATGACCCAACTAATAAATAATTAACACCTGTTTCCTTAAATGACCCAATTAATATATTTACCAGTAATCATGGTTTTGGGGTCATTAAACATCTGTAGAGCTACAGTTGACGGAAAGGATGACTGGGATTAAGAAGTGGTGGACTAGTAGGTGGTGGGGAAGTTGGACTTCTGGGAAGGAGGGCTGGTCCCACTTCCGGAAGTTTGACTATAGGAGTGTTCAGAGGAAGTTGAGTGTTTTTTGTTGTTTTGTTAGACTTAGGGTGGGATGGGCAGGGGTGCTACTCAGACTACATCTTATACTGATAAATGTCACCGCATCAGAATTTGCAATAGGAGACTGATCTGTCAGTATGGCTGCAGCAACTGTTGAGGTAGAAGGACACATAGGAACGGGGAAAAATGTAACTTTTTGCTCATGGAATGTGAATGGAATTAATGAGCCAGATCTGAGAGAGTTACAGGCGGATGTGATCTTGTTACAGGAGATGCAGCTAAAAAATGAGGCTCATGGGAAAATAAGAACCAATTGGATAAGTCAAGTCTACCATTCCAAGTTTTCAGCAAAGGCTAGAGGAATGGCTATAATAATTCGCAAAAATGTTCCTTTTCTACACAAATCTACAACTGCAGATAAAGAGGGGAGATATATTTTGGTCATAGGTGAGATACACTCCACACCAATTACATTACTGAATATCTATGGACCAAACTGGGATGACTCAGAATTTTTCAGGAAAACTTTCAGCCTGATCCCAGATACAGGAAACAGGAAGGAAACAGTTTTGTGAGTATTTAGAGACTCAGATAAAGTTATTTTTTGAGACGATTGATGAAGACAATGTATCACCAATTCTGTTATGGGAGACTTTCAAGGCGTATGTGAGAGGATGTGTTATCTCCTTTCAATCCTCACAGAAGAAACCCGGCAGATTAGAACAAGCACAGTTAGAAGAGCAAATACGAAAATTAGATGCAGAAAACGCCGCTCATCCAGCTATGGAGACACATAACAGCCCTTAAATACCAGCTCAATCGGATACTTTCTGAAAAAAATTCTAAAGCCTTCACATTCATTAAGCAGACCTATTTTGAATTTGGGGATAAACCACACAAACTACTGGCAAGACAGCTGCGGAAAAGGGAAGGTGATAGGACCATCCACACAATAACATCAGAATCAGGTGCTCCTCTTACTTCACATAAGGATATTAATAATACATTTCATCAATTTTACGAAAAATGTTACACTTCCCAAACGTGCACCTGAGACTATGAAACCATTTTTAGATAAACGTAATTTACCTACACTGTTAGAGAGGGATCAGAGTGCCTTAGAGCCGGAAATTACGGGGGAGGAGATACGAAGAACAATCGATTCCTTAAAAAACGGTAAGAGCATGGGGCCGGACGGGATATGCAATGAGTTTTATAAAAAGTTCAGTAACATAATAACTCCATATTTACATAGCATGTACAAGAAGGCCTTTGAGAGCGGCACACTACCACCAACATTAAATGAAGCTACCATAACGCTTATTCCAAAGAAAGGGAAAGACTTACAGCAAGCAAGTTCATACAGTCCAGTGTCTTTATTAAACACCGACCAGAAAATATTGGCAAAATCCTTAGCAAGAAGACTCAGTCCGCACATGGCCAAATTGATACACCCTGATCAGACAGGGTTTATCCCAAAAAGGCACTTTTTTCATAATTTCAGGTGCCTCTTCAATATTATGTACTCCCCCAGACACCCTAAGGAAGATTTGCTCATTTTAAGTTTAGATGCCGAAAAGATTTTTGATTGTGTAGAGTGGTCTTACCTTTATGCTGTGCTAGGAAAATTTGGATTTGGGTCAAGATTTATTGCATGGATTAAATTACTATACACAAATCCTAATGCTAGAATCCTTACTAATCGGAAAGTTTCAGATGCATTTGCACAGGGGCCCTAGACAGGGGTGCGCTCTCAGTCCCTTGCTGTTTGCACTTGCATTAGAGCCCCTTGCTGTGAAGATTCATGCAAATAGTGAGATTCATGGTTACGACACGGAATATACTTCAAACTAAATATCGCTATACACGGACGATATCTTGATGTATATAACTAGGCCACGGACTTCTATGCCGGTTCTATTGGAAACTATTGAACTGTTTAGTTCCTTCTCTGGATTTAGGATAAACTGGGGGAAAAGCGAGCTGATGCCTGTGCGTTGCGGAGAGCCAGCTGTGCTTGAACAGGTTCCATTCAAATTGGCTTTGGACATATTCACATACTTGGGGTTAGAAATCACAAAGAAATATAACTCCCTATTTGAAGCTAATTTTATGACTATATTGAACAGGTTTAGGAATAAATTGGAGTTTTGGAAAACACTCCCAATATCCTTGATAGGCAGAGTAAACACGGTTAAGATGGTCTGTCTCCCTCAATTTTTTTTATTAGATTCTATAATTCTCCCATTTATATGGAACTATAAATCCCACAGGATCAGGAAGGGGCATCTGTGCAAGCGTAAGACAAGTGGTGGGCTGGCCCTTCCGGATTTTATGCGTTATTACTAGGCTTATTTTATTGTGCCTCCTACTGGCTGGATGAGATTATTGCGCTCTCCAGCTGGCTGGACATGGAACGGGAGGATTGTCTTCCCTACTCAATTGGGGCTATCCTAGTGTCTCCCATTTGTTTAAAAAAATCATACTACAATTATAATCCGATTATTCATAGCACCATTCAGATCTGGAAGCAAATAGCAAAACATCAAGCTTAGAGCTCTATCCTTTACACTGCCTGTATCAGCAAATCCATCATTTATTCCTTCAATTATGGATGGAGCCTTTGATCAATGGAAAGAGTTTGGACTCTGCTGTGTTGGGGATTTATATATTTGGGGTGTGTTTGCGTCTTTCCAGCAGCTTCAGGAGAAATATGGACCTTCAAAGAAAGATTTTCTTTAGGTACCTACAGATCACTGAGAAGACTCATCTGGACAATTTTGAGACTGCAACACCTGATAAGTTGGACCAATGTCTCAGAGACTGTATAGTAGAAAAACATGCAATTTCATTTATATATGAACATGAGCAAGTGAATATGGAGGGTATAAAAAAGGACTGGGAAAAGGAATTATGGATGGGAATAGCAGAGGACACCTGGGACAAGGGTCTGAAATATGTTAATATGTGCTCCCTTAATGCTTAATGTTTCACTGTTTGATCCAGTTAAAAATTTTGCACAGGTTGCATTATTCAAAGGTGAAGTTACATAAAATCTTCCCAGATGTGTCCCCAATTTGTGAAGTGTAACCAAGCAGATGCAGATTTACTACATAGTTATGTACTATGTCCTAAGCTACAGGAATTCTGGGTGGCAATATTTTCGTTCTATTCAAAGGTTTTTAAAATTCAAATAAGACCGGATCCATTTTGGGTTATACTGGGCGCATCAGAACACTCTAAAAAACTACAGACCGCACAACTCCATCTCCTGTCCTATGGCCTCCTCTGCGCAAAGAAACTTATTCTTTCGCTAAGATAAAGAGGTACCACATTTTAAAGTTTGGATTGCGACACTGACTGATACCCTCCACCTGGAAAGGATTCGTTATATCCTTAGTGATAGGCTGGAGGAGTTTGAAAAGATCTGGAGACCGATGATATCATTTATGGGAAAGATGAACGGTTAAGATTCACTACTACAACTACTTGAATAACTATGTTGTTTTATTGGATCTGTCTGTTGGTGTTATTCGTGTAATGCTGGGCCTTTACGACTTTGTACGGTTTGTCTTTGGTTCAGTATTTCAAAAGAAGCAGGATTTCCGTTCCACAACAACTGTATTACTGTTTTTCTAATGCTTCATAATAAAAATATTTGACACTGAAAAACCAATAGGCAACTGTTTGCCAACATGTTAGCAATGACACCTTTATAAGGTGGCCAAAAAAAATCAATTAAAGCAAAACAAATGGGTGGGCAAAGCAGAGAAAGGGTTTTCACAGGGCGTGTGTGATGCATCAGTGCAGTAGTACTGGGATAGTAGTGTCCGTAGTTTAGCAGTTTAGTAGTTATTGCACGCTGCGTGCTGCTTCTGCTTGCTACATTCTGCTTACAGTTACTGCCACAGACTAGCCCTTGTGCCAGGGCAAAAAGAGGAGCCGAGTGCGTAAGTCTCTTCCTGTCAGTACACAGCCTCTCCACCGCCAAGACTCCTACAGTGCCTCCTCGCAGCCACACACGGTAACTGGGCCCTAGTGGACCCAGGCTGAACTGTGGGGGATCTCGGAGCAGCAGTAGGCCCTGGCACCCGCCAACCACAGCCCCAGCTATGGGTAACTAGTCCCACTGCCTTGTGGGGTAGCCTACAGAGGCAAAGGCTAAGGGAGCACACCCTGAAAAAAAAGACAAAAGACCTCAATGGCGGAACAGGTGGCGCATCACAACGGCTAGGAAGGCGGATGAAGGCTGCAGCAGTGATGGGTCCGCAGTCGTCTTGGATCCTGAACCAGACTTGCCAAGGACCGTGTGGTGACTGTCTATGCACAAGCCTCCCCACGTTAAACAACACCACGCACAGGCATCCTCCACAAAGGGAATTCACCCTACCACCCCGGATAAAGTCCTATGGCACCCAGCAAGTGGGGGCAGGTTTGTGTAGTCTGGAAGCCCCTAGTCATGAGCTGGCACATCAGGCAATGGGTGTCAAGAGTCAGTCACTGGGCTCTTGGAACGAGGCAGAAGAGCTCTTTGGCAGCTACACCCATGACTAAGCAGCCCTGTTCAGGATCTGCTCTGCTTACCCCACATGGGGAAAGGGCTAGAAAAGGTGCCCTAAAAATAGCCTGCCTCATACCTCCTGACTGGATACCGCGTCCAGAGGGAACACCCCATTGCGGTCAGAAAACTAATTTTTTTTATTTTGGGGCCTGGAATGTGCACACTCTGATGGACAGCGCCTCCAGTGACAGACCTGAGAGACGAACCGCCATCATTGCCAGAGAACTGCAGAGATGCTGGATTGATATAGCTGCTCTTTCCGAAACCCAACGGGCAGGTGAAGGGCAGCTAAAGGAGGAGAAAGGTGGCTACACTTTCTTCTGGAAAAGAAAGCCAGCTGATGAGGCTAAAAACCATGGAGTTGGATTTGCCATCAACAACCAGCTTGTCAACCACCTCTCCGAACTTCCTGTGGGGATCAGCGAGCGCCTCATGACCATTCATCTGGTGTTGGTCAACAACCAGACAGCGACAGTAGTGAGCGCCTACGCCCCTACCCTAGACTCCGATGTGGAAGAAAAAGAAGCCTTCTGGTGGACAGAAAAGGCTCTAAATCTCCAGAGCAGATTCAGGTGACACCAGAGGCTTTTTCAGTGCCACTAAGGCTGTCTATGGCCCTAGCCATCGCGGCTGAAATCCCCTGTGCCCAAAAGATGGACAGACTTTTATAAAAGACAGTGACTCCATCAACGCACGTTGGAAGGAGCACTTTCAGGAACTTCTGAACTGTGACAGCTCAACCGAACCAGACATCGCCGACCATATCTCACAGAGTCCCATCAGAAAAGACATGGGGGAACCTATTACCCTAATTCACAATTCCATCAGGAATCTCAGGAACAACAAGGCCGCTGGTCCTGATGGGATCCCCGCAGAGATCTTAAAGGAAGGAGGACCAAGGCTCTGGCACCACATCCACCATCTACTCATCAAGATCTGGGAAAGGGAAGAGCTCCCCTCACAGCTCCGGGTTGCCCAAATTGTTACCATATTCAAGAAAGGGGACAAGGCTGAATGTGGAAACTACAGGGGCATCTCGCTCTTGTCAACAACAGGCAAAGTCCTTGCTTGTGTCCTCGCCAACCGCCTGCTACCACTATCTGAGGAGGTACTCCCTGAATCACAGTGCGGCTTCCGCCCATCCAGGGGAACAACTGACATGATCTTTTCTGCTCGCCAACTACAAGAAAAGTGTCGGGAACAAGGACTGCCTCTGTACATGGTCTTTATAGACTTGACAAAGGCCTTTGACTCTGTGGAACGTCAGGCACTGTGGAGCATACTATCAAGGTATGGATGTCATGACAAATACATCCGTGTACTGAGGCTACTGCATGACGGCATGTCAGCCACAGTGCTCAGCAACAGTGACTCTGAATCTGAGCCATTTACTGTAGAAACTGGGGTCAAACAGGGATGTATCATTGCACCCACCCTATTTGCCATCTTCATTGCAGCCATACTCCACCTCACTGGCCAAGAGTTGCCACAGGGGATCCTGATCCTTTACAGGACTGACGGCAGACTCTTCAACCTTAACAGGTTCAAAGCCAAGAGCAAAGTCAGGAATACCACCATTAGGGAGCTGCAATACACCGATGATAACGCCATTGCAGCACACTCCCCTGAAGACTTCCAGGGCATCCTAAATGCCTTTGCCAAGGCATACAGAGCCCTGGGGTTGGCCTTGAACATCAAGAAAACTCAGGTTCTGTATCAATCACCACCCAACCAGCCATCACTCCAGCCCATCATCAAAGTGGATAACACCACTCTGGAAAGCGTGGACCACTTCCCCTACCTTGGCAGCCTTGTCTCTTCCAAAGCCGATATAGACTCTGAGGTTAACCATCGCCTGAGCTGTGCCAGCGGAGCCTATGCCAAACTCAGGACAAGAGTCTTTGATGACTGAGACCTGAGGGCTCAAACCAAGCTCCTGGTTTACAGAGCTGTGATTCTCCCAACCTTGCTGTATGGAGCGGAATCCTGGACCACCTACAGCAGACACCTAAGAGCACTGGAACTATTCCATCAAAGAGCCTTAAGAAAAATCTTTAGGATCAACTGGAAAGACAGACGTACAAACTCCAACATTCTGGAGGAAACTAATGTGCCCAGCATCACTATCATCATAATGCTGCACCAACTCCGATGGACAGGCCATTTCATCCGCATGCCCAACAACCGTCTCCCAAAGCAGATCCTGTACTCCCAGTTAAAAGAAGGACAGCGAGCCCCCGGTGGGCCAAAGAAATGCTTCAAGGACAATATCAAGACCAGCCTGAAAAGGTTTAACATCACGTCCGGCAACTGGGAGGATCTTGCGTTGAACAGGGACTACTGGAGAAAAGCAGTGCAGGAAGGTGCAGCACACCACGAAACAGAACTCTGCCGTGCCACAGAGGCAAATCGGCAACACCGCAAGGACAAACAGAGTAAGGCTCCACCACCACACACCACCTCAACCTTCCAATGTCCACATTGCAGCAGAATCTGTGGATCACGGATCGGACAGAGAGGACAGTCATACTCGTCTCGAGTGACCGTGTGTGTGTGTGTGTTTACTCTGAGCAGCAAGCTGCTAAGAGGGTCTGAAAAGTAGCTAAGTTTGCAACACCAGGATGCCATTTCTGTGTCTGTAGCTTTAAGTGCTATTGAGGAGGAGAGAGGTAGGGCAAGGTGGAGGGTGGGGGTGTGGCCTTGACCAACTGCCATGCTTCACTTGTTTGCAAGCCATGATGTCTCTCTCTTTCTCATGGGTGGGCCAAATTCTCTGGGCGGGCAAAGCAGAGAAAGGGGAGGTAACCTTTCCCCTTATGACGTCATATAGGGAAGATTCCAGATTGGCCCATCTGAGCTTTCATTTTCTCAAAGGCAGAGCAGGATACCCAGGGCTCGGTTTACACCTATCACCATTTCTAGCCACTGGGGGACCATAGGCAGGCTAGGGTTAGGGTAATTTTCATGCCATGGGACCTTTAAACACGCCCCTGTAGTCAGTGACAGATGGATGGGTACATTTTGTGCTTTGACAACTCCTTTCATACTAATGCCAATTTGCCAAAATTGGTCAGTTGCAAAGTTGAATATCTTCCCAGAGCCTTTAGTATATTTAGCATTTACTTGCATTTCCAATGAGGCAATTTTCCCACAGGAGCCATTTAACTTAAATGTATGAATCCCAAACGAATCCTGCTGTTCCAGGTGTCAAATCCATCACAGACACACATCGTTTCAAATATGACAGCCTTACACATGTCTGTAACTTAAAGAGGGAATCAAGTCAGCTGCACTTACGTTGGCCAGCCCTCCCCAGTGGAGACAGTGAAAAGGGTCAGGAAGGCCCACAGCACATTGTCGTAATGGAACTCATATTTCTTCCACTCTCTGGGCATGGCGGCCACCTCGTCCCTGTCGTAGTAGAGGAATTGTCCTCTGGAAGACATAAGGACATAAATAAAGCTGAGTGGGATAAGACAGGTACAGGGTCTGGTTTTGACCACACAAACATTTGGCGGTTTACAATTTAGAAGTTTATGAGATAAGAAATGATGAAGTGAGGGATTTTAGACCAACTTGCAGTCCTTCTGCAGGACCTTGGACTCATCTGTGCAGTAGAAGAATTTTCCCTTGAAGAGCTGTACTGCGATGACAGCAAAGATGAACATGAAGAGGATGTAAACAATGAGGATGTTCAGCACGTTCTTCAAAGAATTGACCACGCAGTCGAACACCGCCTGGGGACACACAGCACACACATTTTATTCAGGGGTTAAGTGGAAAATTATTTCTGAATATAGTTGAACACTATCATCTGTCAGGATGCTGAAATGTTACTCTAACTCTTCATTCAAATCTGAATCAGATTTGATAGAAATCTGAGTGGGACTAACCTGCAGGCCCAGCCTGGCCAGCAGGCCAAGCCACTGGGAATTCTCACAGTATTCTATTCCTAGCTGGTGCGTCCAGCTCAGTAAGTGCATTAACATGTAAGACACACATCATAATAACTAATATGTTTGTTTAAGATCACTTTGCAACAATTCAAACACAAGTTAAAAAATAAAATAAAAATAAGATGGATGGATGGATGGATGGAGCTGAGAGGAAAAGTAACTTAACACTGTAAACTACTGATGCTATGTTCAGCACGATATCAGGTCTGTCAAGGGGGAAAAGTGCAGACTTTCACAAAAGTTGATGTTCTCAAAATCCCTTCGCTACGGGAAACAACACCAAAGTTCAAGTTAGCAAGCTACACGCTGAAAATGGCAAGTTTTAAAGAACATTTGGATTGTGCAGCAAGGCAGGCCTGCCTGGTTCTTTCGGGGAATGATTGTAAAGATTTACCAAGAATATGTTTACGGCATTTATTATCTAACTGGGACGTTTTTGGAACCGATTGGTGGGATTGCTACGGATGAATGTGATGATGTGTGCAAATTACATTAATCCATGTGCGCCGTGGAGATAAATGCCGCAATACAAGACTAGTCATAGGGAAAATAACTAGCGCGCCTGTGGCCTGCCTTAATCACAGCCCTGCTAATCTTGCTAAATGAATCAAAATAAAGCAACAAAAAAGCAGCACTGGAGCAGAACCTTGAGTTTTGGCAGACGTTTGATGGTCTTGAGAGGCCTGAGCACTCGGAGAACCCTCAGTGACTTGATAGTGCTGATGTCTTTGCCTTTGGTCCCCCTGTGGAAAGCAAACACTGTTAGACCACACAGAATTATTTACAAACGATATGTTCATCAGATCTTTTTCTGCATTACTTATATTACTAATAAGCAGGACAGCAGGAAAAAATGGTTTTCAGATTTAACTTTAACATGATGTTTGTGATTAATTTTGTCACACTTGAAATGTGGCGGGAATCTGGATATAAACAAATACACATCCATGAGAAGTCAATTTTAAGTACAGAGCTTTAGTCAGGACCAGGACGTGGTTAGTCTACATCGACAACGATTCATAAAGGGGATTACTCAGGTGCCGCCGGAAGACTTGCCGGATGTCCCTCATTTTCGTCTGGATGTCCCTTACATTCCGCTTTCTTTGTGTTGGCATCCTAAACTCCGATGGATTTATGAGGACTATGGTTAACTGCTCTTCAGGTCTCTGCAGGGTAAATCCAGACAGCTAGCTAGACTATCTGTCCAATCTGAGTTTTCTGTTGCACGACAAAAAAAATTTTTGAACGTGCACCTTTCACCAAAACAAGTTCCTTCCTGAGGCTATTTTGCAGCAGCACCTTTAATGCGCCTGGCACTTAGTGCCACCCAAGACGATTGTGATTGGTTTAAAGAAATGCCAATAAACCAGAGCACGTTTTCTCCCATCCAGGAATGCTGTGTGGACCAGATAGACCTTCCTCCGCAGCGCTGTGGAGGTAGGTCTGACAAAATAACATTTAAGACGTAGTAGGACTACGGCCTTTGGAATTAAAATAGCCCCACATCATCACATACCCTTCACCATACCTAGAGATTGGCATGGGGTAGATTCCATAAAATCATCTCTCTATCATCTCTTTATCAGGATGCATAGTATCCAGGATACTATGCATCCTGATAAAGTTCCCTTGGTCTTAGGAAATAGCCCCACATCATCACATACCCTTCACCATACCTAGAGATTGGCATGGTTTTATGTCAGTTAGCCTAATAGCTAGTTTGATTTGCATTGAGACATGATTTTATGGAAAGTACCCCATGCCAATCTGTAGGTATGGTGAAGGGTATGTGATGATGTGGGGTTATTTTAATTCCAAAGGCCAAGGGAACTTTATCAGGATGCATAGTATCCTGGATCCATGAAATAACTGGCCTTTAAAAATAAAAATCTGCCTGCCTCTATGGGAATTTAACATAGGGGTGTACTGACTTTTGTTGCCAGCGGTTTAAACATTAATGGCTGTGTGTTGAGTTATTTTGAGGGGACTGCACATTTACACTGTTATACAAGCTGTAAACTTAATACTTTACATTGTAGCAAAGTGTCATTTCTTCAGTGTTGTCCCATTAAAAGATATGATGAAATGTTTACTAAAATGTGAGGGGCGTACTCACTTTTGTGAGATACTGTAATTCAAACCGATGTGCGCATTGGCGACACACGGCTCAAGAAGCTGACAAATAGCCTATACGTAATTCCCTCCGCTGAAAATCTATATC
This sequence comes from Perca fluviatilis, assembly GCF_010015445.1. Classification (NCBI taxonomy): domain Eukaryota; kingdom Metazoa; phylum Chordata; class Actinopteri; order Perciformes; family Percidae; genus Perca; species Perca fluviatilis. The sequence goes on from NC_053117.1 coordinate 12,330,588, forward strand.
TTTCATAAAAATACCGATCAGGGAATGGTAACGAGGTTGTCGGTCTGTAAATGTTTTAACTTTCATGAACGCACCTCTCTCTCTCTCCGCGCACGGATCTTCTAAGAACGGTGACGCTGTTATCAATCAATTATTGATTGGTGAGTAGGCAGTGCTTTTACACTGGTTGATCTCTGATCTCCAACATAACAAAACCCTGGGTTGAACCTGAAGTTACCTCGTTAACGCCAAATCTTGCTTCGTAGTACAGGCCTCAGACCAGCTATTGCGTTAGTCTTTATGCTTCCAGTCTTTATGCTAAACTAGGCTTAACCATGACGTGACTCCAGCTCTGTGGTTAACACAGAGATATTAGACTAATATCAATCTTCTTGTCTGACTCTCAGAAAAAAGGGGAATATGCCCGTTACCAAAAACTAATCATTTTTAGAGAAAGCCAAAGCCAAATTTATTACACCGGGTGCCCAGCCAAAACATCATTACTTTTTCTTGCCAAATGTGTTTCCACTGTTATTTATTTATCATTTAAATTGACTTTAAGCAAACTAAAATATTAGAGTATGTTGAGCAGAAATTAACAAAACAACCCAGAGAACAGTTCTTGACTTCATCCACAATTATAGTCTCTTGTAAAACAATGCACAGTAAACAGCTGATTCTATCAAAAACAAAACATCCAACGCAATACGTTTAAACATCTGTAAGCTGTAAAGTAGGTATTAATGCATTTTAGTATATACTGTACATGTGTATGACTGTACAGGGGTGGAGGGCGAAAACATTTCATTGACACTATTTGGGATATTTTCGGGGTGTGTCATGGTATTCCTGAGCAGTAAGCACTCCAATACAGACCTTACACAGGGACATGCATCTACTAACATTTCAGATGTGTGCTAAGACATTGTTTCCTTGATATATACCAACGGGTCCCGACGGGTCCGACGGGTCCGGACAGTACCCGACAGGCCAGGCCGGGTTCGGACAGATATTTAGAAATTATGGTCGGGTTCGGGTCGGGCTCGGTCACATCAGCGCGATAAGGCATCTGTTGTAAAATGGTGCTGCAGCTCCTTTAAGAGAGCTCAGTGTGTGTGTGTGTGTGTGTGTGTGTGTGTGGTAAGTGGGCAGAAGAGAGATAGAGAAAGAGGAAGCAGACGTGTTATAGATGCAACTGGAGCAGAGTTAGTGGTTATTCATGTTATAAGGTCGGCCCTGGAGGTAACGAGTCTCCCCTGATTTTCTGATCATGGTCGGAAACGAAGCAAGCAGGAAAGGTTAACACATTGAACATTTTAACAGCTTATTAACGTGCGCTTGTTGCCCCGTGTGAGCTGATGCCTCATGTATTGACATTTCCGAATGCCTTGCTACAGTTGCTTAATAAAAGCGGGCTTGCTACATGTGTCATTAGTATGAGGAAAGAAATTTGATTTGAACTGTGTCGGGCTCGGACACAAATTTCTTAATGCCTGTTGGACGCGGGCCGGGCTCGGAAAGAAAAATTCGGCCCGATCCGCACTCTAATGTGTGCATCATGTAATTCTGGTTTACAAGTACAATTCAGTGTGAAATCTCATGCAATTAATCAATATATTCACAGAAAGGTTTCCTTCATCCTTTTGTTAAAAGGATCTGTTATCTGTTTCTTCTCTCATGACTTGTGTGTGTTTAACAAAAGGACATATGACGAGCAGAGAGTTGGAAAACAACTTACCACTGTGCAACAAGTAAGAATAGTTGCTTCTCCTACTGTCTATGACTAATATTTATTTTATTTTCACTGTTAACACTTGAGCACAGCGTCTATCCTGGAGATTGATGAAAATATACATACATACATACATACATAAATACATACATACATACATACATACATACATACATACATACATACATACATACATACATACATACATACATACATACATATATATATATATATATATATATATACACACATACATGCACATCCATATAGGCATTACACAAAGTAATAATAATATATACATTTGCAAAAAAACAGATCATAAAATTAAATTAAATAACATGTCCAACTACATCTGAAGGCAAAAGTGTTTGTTGGTGTTTCAAATGTCCACAATCAATGGTGAGGTAAAAAAGAGCTTGAGAGAAGCTAAAACCCCCCATCTACTATCCCCACACACCTGGCCAATCACTGGGTAAAGTGGGTGTGCTTGCAATCCAATCCTGACATACTGTAAGGTGTTGGAAGAAGAGGTTTAAATGCTGTTCAGTGGTGCTGTTCAACGACCCGCCTTCATCTAAATCATTCTGACACCTTTTTTGTACAACTATCTGAATTTGGACATCAGTACACTTGACTGACAGACTGTACATACTGTTTAACATTATTTAATGTTATATTGTTTGTTTTTAATGTGTTTATCCAGGACTTCCTAGAGAGCAGTATTGATACTGAGTTGATAGTAAAAACTAAATTAATTGCATTATATTTTTAAATTCTACATATTTGCCAATTCAGAATGAAATGGGGAACAGGATCAAGTGATAACACTTCTGCAGAGTATAGGATTACCATGGATTCATAAAGCAACAAAGAAGATGGAAAAGTATAAGCAGAATGCCTTAAAAAAACAAATTACGAAAAGGCAGCAGTATTGAAAGTCCTACCCCAGATGATAAATAAGCTAAAAATCCTCTGCCATATTGATAGTGCTTTAAAACCTCCCAGAAAGTGCCAAATATTTTGAGGCTACAGCTATAGGCCTGTGCTGAATAGGCAATTCAAGGAGCCAAAAAATTGAATGTGCAAATGCCACAGGTAACAGCTTGCTATCTTACATTAAAAGGGCAAAAGACAACAGGCAACAGTTTTAAACCCCAAGCAAATACAAGGGGTTACAAAAATAGAACAAATTCCTTTCCAAAAACAGAGTCAAATTGTGTGTTTTTGTCCCACTTGGCTACAATCCCTGTGGTCTGTGTATGCTGGCTACTGTAGACTACACTTTGTTAAGTATCTCCCTATGTCATAAAATTGAATAAACATGAAGCCAACAAGAGGAACACATAGGCACAGCGCCAATTAGTGAACTGTTCCTGTTTTGTCTTTTTATTGGTGTAAATCAGGGTTATTTATCCTCCACTGCAGCACTAAAATGGGCTATTCAAATACTTTCACAACACAACAAGATTTATTATTTACATGACGTCAAGGAGAATGGCTCAACTCTGAGCTCCATATATATATATATATAAATGGTGAGCCAGGTCACCCTACGCAAACCAAAAGCTTCACAGCTTCCATGCTCTTCTGCACATTAGTCTAGAATTCATTCATGGTGACCAGACTCTCACAAAGTTACAATGAGGGCTTGAACTCGATACAGGGGCTAAAATGTGACAAAAGTCTATCAGACACTTTAATGTGAAGGTTCCTATAATAATGAGGACATCTGGCTCAAATGTGGCTGAGGCCATGACTGTTCATCATTTTCCTGGAACGAAAACAGAGCTGGGCCCTGAAAACAAACCCCTCTTGCTACTGTCTCAACACTATTTTTTACCTCCATTACACTCTGGAGTGTATCTCTCTCTCTCTCTCTCTCTCTCTCTCCCCATTTATCCTGGAGAGTATGGATTGCATTACTCAGCAAACCAGCTGCATTACAAAATTATTTAAAGGATGGGTTCATATTTTTTCAAGTCTGCCTTAATACTCCTATGTCATTTGTGAGAGTTACAGGTTTCTCATCTCCACCTTAGATTTGAAGCATTACCTTCACAAAGCCACAATACTGTAAAGATGTGTTCAGACCATAGACTGTATAAAATATGGACGTAGTGTCCTTAACGTCACCCATACTTTCCTGAAGCGCCAAAATGAAGCTAAAAGTGGGCAGCTCACGGTGGCTCCGACCGTCGTCATCTTGGCAGTGCCTGACGTCGACTATTCCAAAAACTGGCAAAGAGTTGGAGCATGGTTGAAGCCTACAGTCTATGCTGGCCTCTTGTGCCTGCACCCCTTTGTCACTCAAAGCAGAACACCCTTAATTATGCAAAACTTTAAGCCTTACTATAACTTAAATTTAAATGGGTGAGTTATCATGACAGTTGTCATGAAGGGGAACTTAGTTATAAACAGTGTAAAGGTGGCCATTTTAACATGGGGATCTATGGGGACTAATCGACTTTGGAGCCAGCCATCATTAGTTGCCGCTTGGTTCAGACTTAACATTATACAAATTTTAGAAGCAGAGTAAATAGAAATGATGTCCATGCAAAGACGCTAGTGCAACTGCGCAAGTTGAAAATGTTTCAATATAACCCTAACGTACGACACACATCGGCCACTACACACGGTCTTGTGTAGTGTCCCATCATTTGACACCAGTCAATTGGTACGAGAACCACACACCCCAGCAGAGGTTATCTGAAGGCCTTTTGTCATTTTGATAGATTAGAACACTGAGGGCGATCTACCATAGTAATGCACACCCTGTCCAGTTTTCTCTCTTCTTCCTGCACGGTAGTTAATGGCGAGATAAATAATTGTTAAATTAAAATTAAAATTAAAAAAAAACAAAAAACATTTTAAAATCCTTTTTGAATTGTGCCATAAATTCCGCATATTATGTTTGTCCATGTAAAAGATAATTTTGCAAATCAAGATGTCACAGTTTTGGGGATCAAAACCAAACCCCAAACCGACTTTCTACCCATTGGACAGGTAAGCTAACATTATTGCAAAGCAGGGGCGACCAACTAGCTAACTGTAACCTAAGCTAATGTTAGCCAGCTAGCTGTAACTTAGCTACGGCATGGGCTGCTTCGTAACGTTAGCTGATTAATTGCAAAAGGAGCAGCAAATTTACATGCCCGGGAGTCTGAATGAATTAGCTGATATTATCCACTGAAGACAGTATTTTGCTACGTTAAGCAGCTAGCAATTCGTCTGTGTTAGCAAGCAAGCTAACATTAGCTAACATTAGCAAGCTAAAACCATAATATCACAATATATTTCACATGCTTTTAAGTAATGTTAGCTAATCTGTCCAGTAGGAAGAAAGCAAGCTTGGGGTCAGTTTCGATCCCCAAAACTAAAGGAATGTAGCCTGGCTCCACCCTCCTACGTACTTCCGCTCAATTTTCATTTTCCTTCAGTACTCCGTCTGGGTTTGTGGTATATTTTCGCGGGTTTTCTCCGGCCAAATCTTTACCGGTCCAATCAGCGAACAGAGGGAGTGGCTGAGAACGATGACGTTGAGGTTGTGCGCTAGTTTGAGTTGTAGTTCCGTAATGGCTGCGGAGAAAGATGCGAGCAAAGCCATTCGGTCCGTTGTGGCAACGCAGCCGAATATCCAGAAGTTAAAGCCTGAGCAAGAACAATCTTTTCTGAGTTTTGTTGGTGGCCATGATGTTGTGGCCCTCCTCCACACGGGGTTCGAGAAAAGTTAGATTTTACAGCTCGCTCCGTTAGTGATGAAGGAGTTGGCTAAAGCGAACGCTAGCGATGCTAAGCAGACGTCAAGACCAAACGTTAGCGATTGGTTATGGCAGATCCAGAGTGGCTCTGGGCAGATCCAATAGTTTTAAACCTTAACAGAGTACTTCAAGGAAGTTAACACTCGTCAATGGAGAGTGGCCAGACTCTCGGTACAAATGAAATGTACACGAGTCTGGTAGGACCAGGCTAAAAGGAAAGTCCCTTCATGAAATGAATCCCCTGCTCGTGATAAATTATCACATCCCTGTTTTGGCCAATGCCCAAGATGCTCCCTCATGCCTATGGAGTGCCAGCACGAGTGTAAACAGGATGCTGACTGTACTGTCATTAATAACAATGATTTTATGAAAATTCCACATAGTACCTTTCAGTGTGAAACAGCACAGTGAGTAGGCCTGCTGAAGGCTAGTCATATTCTCAAAGAAACAGGTTATTCATTACATAGCAATACTGTGTTCAGGCATTTCTCAGTCTAAACACAAAAATAAATGTGAGCAGAAAAATAAGTTTTCATAATCTGTTTTGAATTATTCATATTCCCCTCTATAACTTCATACTTGCTGCCTGCCAAAATGCCCATTCCAAAATGCAAAATAAAGAATTTGTTTATACTTTATATGTGATATATCTATTTAAACCCAACCCTTTGATTATGATTATTATTACTGAAATTGACTTTAGGGTAATTTAAAGAATGAAATTGAAGTTATGACCTAAATGATTTCCACCCAAAAGGGTAGTAGCATTTTGGAATGAAACTGCTAAAACCATCAGTTGTTTTGGTAGGCGGAGGCAGGTTTCAATTGAAAGCTGTCACACAAAGGTTACTGTTTTGATAAAAAGGCATTTGAGTCACTGGATTATGGGTTTGATTGTTTTATACATGAAGCTGGTCTAAGCATAAGAAGAATGGTAGTAAGAGAGGGTTTAGGGTTGGGGAAAAGGGTTGGGGTAAGGCATGGGTATAGGGTGGAGGGTCAGGGTAGCATAGCGAGGTTCCCCACCTGGTCACACCTTGTTGCGATCTATTTGGGGGAAAACAGTGGTAAAACAAAGTACAGCACATTTATAGATGCTTCAAACACAAATAAATTCTAACAAAATAAAGCATATGTTTGCATCAAATGACAACAGCATAGTTTCTACCAATGAAAACCAATATGTAAGATTATACATTATGGTTGGTAGCAAACAACTTGGTGGGTAATTCCCAGTAAAGAATAGGCTTCACATTGGATTCAACTCAATTTAGCAGGTGTGAATGTTATTTCTTAAGGTAGCCATCACTGAAGTAACACAAATCAATGCTGTGATTATGATGCTCAGCTCTTGTTCTGCAATTTGCACGTTGCTACTTCTAGCTCAACCAAAGCATTAAAAAAAGAGGCTCTCAAAACAGGCCTCTTGGGAGATTTTCTAAATAATAATACTGATAATGTAATAAAAGAAACAGAAATATCATCGCAGCCCTCAAAACCAAGTTATCACTAGAACCTATTAAGCTAATATTGAGCTAATATTAAAAAGCAGTATTGCAGTTTGCAGCATCCAATGTGAAATGCACCAAAAAGCTGCAGACTGAGTTCAACACTTGAGTGGTTTTAATCGGTGAGATAACAGATTTACAGAATTGGCTTTGATGGGGATGCTATGATTCATTGTCTTTGCCACAGGCAGTCGACCAAATGGATTGCAGGCATAACGAGCTTCAGAGACATGCATAGTGAGTGAATGACAGCTATCCATCAAACAGAACTTTTTATCTGTCAAATCAGCCTCTGAATAATTTTTTTTTTTAGTTTGATTAACCTGCTGAAGCATCATATATGTTGGACTTAATGCATAAGAACAAGATAGAATCATAGCTTTGGAGATCCAAAGTGTTCAATATCAAATGAATAGATCATTATGAAATACATATTCACAAGTAAAAACAGAATTTAAAATTCACAATATGAAATTTATGTAAAATATGTGTAATAAAACTAAAATAAAGATACAATATATTTTTAAATCTCAGCTCATTGTTTTGAAATTATAGTGTCAATCAAGACAGACAGGGCAGAGCCAGTTACGTGATTGGCTGTTGCTTTGGTCTGAATGACGCAACAGCCAACTAACTAACTAGTGCTGCCCTTTTTGTTATGAGTGACAGACAGAAGTGGCACTAAAACACAAAATGGCCATTGGGAAAAACGGTTTTGTGAAATTAAAACTGTGAATTGACTGTTTACTAAGCCCTGCCCCCCTTACTTACTGTTGCTCCGCCTGTTAAGATCACCCTTATTAGCACATATGTTGTTTACATTGATACACTGTAATGGTGGCAGATTTAACACTCAAAATGGTTAGAAAACAATGGGTTATTGATTTTAAACAGAGGTAGCTGGCATCTCATTTCCAGCCAACGGACATCAATTTTTCAGCTAAAATAACAACTGTCAGATTTTATCAGCTGTACCTAGCTAGCTAATAAAGCTAACTTTAGCTCTATTTGTTTTCTAATTTTTTTAAGCTGACTCGTTTTGAAACCAAGAAATTGTAAAAGGGTTTTACATGATGTTATTCTAAGATTGGGGTTAAAGCTACATGTCCCAAGCAAAAAATCTGCATCCTCACCAGATGATGAGCCATCCTTGAGACAAAAATACACATAGGCCTACTTGTTTGTATGTTTAAATAGCATGTTCTCACTTTTTACATTACAAGTGACAGGGCACTTATTTGGCAAAGTTGTGCTTTCTCGGGCTGGGCTTGCTGGAGTGTAACCTTGCCCTAATCCAATAAATATCAAGACAGAGCTGTTAACGTTACCCTAAACTCTGAAATAGTAGCACCCAGGACCAGCTTTCACACAGTGGGGAAATACTACATAGCGGATGTGTCTGTTGAGAAGGGGGCTTTTTAAAATGTAAGCTGTGACCCAACAAACTAATGTTAGTAAAATGATACGTGAACTCTTGACCTCGCAAGCAGCGCTAGGCTACTACTTTAGATAGTAAACAAGTTAACATTATTTCATAATATCAATTTAATATTGAACATTGTGTCTCCATATTATACAGGTTGTCCGTCACTGAAAAGTACCGTTTATGAGTTTCACTGATGAAAATGTATTCACAAATGCTATCCAGCGCAGGTGTGGAACCAAAACGTATATAATAATTATCCCCATCTACAGTATGATGCTGAGCAGGCAGACAAAGAATAAGTAGGGTAGTGTAGAACATAGTGCATTTAAATGGTGATGATGTGACAGTATGGTCATTAAAAACCTATAGCTAACAGCATACATGTAATTCAGTTTATCTAATGTGCATGCTAAGATCACAGAGAAGATTGATATTCCCTGAGACATACTCATGCCCTCCAGCAGCACCTTACTTGTAGCATTAGCAAGCCTCTGGTGAATCAATGATAGAGAATGTGAAATTGATGGTATCATTACAGTCCAAGCAGAGCTGTGGCAAGGCAAAGTGCTAATGAAAACACCTCCCATCAGAGGCTCGGGGGAAGATAAGGATGATGAACGCGCAGGTGACATGCCCCTCTATATGTTAGGAGAGCATGGAAGAAAGACTTTTAGCCAAGCAAGTACAGGAAGATCTTAGATGGACGATGGGATGGGAGTGTGTCCCAGACACAGTGCACACTGTAAAAAAACACCCATCTTCACAAGCAATTTCTCTTCATATACTGAATGTCTTACAGTCTTTTAAAAGAAAAAATACACCATAACAGCTGATGGTGATGCATCTTGTAAGTATGAGCTAACTTTGCTGTTTTGCTCCTTCAACAATCACCATTCTGCACTAATAATCAAAATTACGTTGGTGAAAGAAATCTAGTGAAGCAATTTTCCACTGACAGTAGCCTTTAGACCTGAAATCAATGCAGCAGTGTGTTGTGTTTTAAGAAAAACATGGCATGGTTGAATTCAGAGAATTTAGGAAATCAATGAAGAACAAGCATATTTGTGTCTTAGTTCCAAATGATGGAACACTTTCAGAGAAAGATTTTTTGCATGCACGTAGATTATATAAGCACAGAAGGGACAAATCCTTGTCTACATTCTTCTTTGCTTGTATTTCTCTACAAAATATAACTTATGTGTGTGCAAAAATGTCATATATGTGCTCTAAATGTCAAATTTTTCTCTCAGAATTGAGGTAAAAATATAATTCCCTACAGTAGACAGGGCAAATTTAGAAAGAGTGGTTATACCAAACCAGTTAACTCAATAGTACCAACTATCTTCTAGTTGAAATAAAGTTGTATTCCTCATCCTTTGACCTGCCTTTAAAAAAAGCCTGGATCCATTTCAAGAAGTAAGACTGAATATGCGAGGAAATTACTTGTTTTGGCAATGTAGGTGTATGTATGTATGTTTTCTCTCACATACAGTACATACACACATATAATGACACAAACAGGCAAGATGAGAGAGGTAGAGGAGGCATTACCCCATGAAGCTCCTTCAAATCGATCCCAGCACAGAAACAGGAAGAGGGTCATGTCAATAAACACACTACACAACAGCACAACACACACACACACACACACACACACACACACACACACACACACACACACACACACACACACACACACACACAGCACACACTTCTTGCCCTTCTTGATCTTCTTGTAAAATCCAAGAATTAAAATATCAATAATACTAATGTGTGGTATATAACTGAATTACAAATATAATGCAACAATTGAACTGTCACATAAAAACACCATACTGATGTTCATGTACTATAATTCTATAACACAGACAGGGCCTTCTAACATGGGTTTAAACTTTCATCCTAGTGGATCCATACAATGATTTGCATAATGCTTGCTCAGCCATAAAACCTGAGACGAGTCCATGAGTCCCATAAGAAAGTGGGCACTCACTAACATACTTCATCCGCTGAAGTTCAGCATCTAATGGAAAGGCAGGGTTTTACATGTGTTCACAGGACTTGAACTACAAAATATCAATCATTGTTTTATTATGCACAGGCTTTGCCCTGTAACAGGGCATTAGATGATCTTTACCAAAAGATGAACACTTCCTCTGTTAATTTACTTTCCAGTTTTTGATCTATACCTACTGTTCCTTTTTTTTCTAATAAATATTTGACAGACTAGATGCTGTAAGATGGGTTCCTGTCCCCCACAGTCCACATTACATTACATTTAAAGTTTGTTATATATATTACACCTGACACTAGGGGTGGTACGGTTCATGAAAAAACACCCGAACCGCTCGGTTCGCTAGTCTCGGTTCGGAGCGTGTGTGTACCGCACGGTTCGTCAATACACTGTTAATGTGCACTAACCTCTTACTGCCGTAGTGCCCACTTTATACACCTATGTTAAAACAGTTACTGGAAATGACGAGCGGGATGGGCGTGACAAACGCAACCCATGGCAGCTGATTGGACGATTGCGTCACATGGGTCTGGCTGGTCCCAAATTTCAAAGCCAGACTGTCATGGCGGCTCGTTCAGACTACGATCTCATATTGTACTAAAATAGTTCACCGAAACGTGTTTCTGAAAACATTTTAAGCGAGAAATAGACCATGCAGTTGCTGAATCTGTCTTCATTTCAGATCGACAAAGGTCAGTTTAAAAGATTTTCGTCAGATTTTGAGAGATACCGAACCGACCGCTCCTCAAGTGGAGTGGGGTGCTGCTGCAGGTCATGTCACCTGCAGAAATGTCAAGTGGGAGAGAGGTTGCCCAGAGCTGTAGGATGCGCCAGCGTCGTTTATAGTCTGGTGTGTGGGAACATTTTGGATTTCACGTTACCTATGATGAAATAAAACAATATAGAACTGCCACTGTGTGCACGTTTTGTGCAACATGCATTCAATATGCTAATTTTAGCTATATGCTGAAGTATATTCTGGAGTGATAAAGAAAAAATAAGAACCGTACTGAACCGAAAACCGTGACCCTAAAACCGTGATACGAACCGAACCGTGGGTTTTGTGAACCGTACCACCCCTACCTGAAACACCAGATTAGACCACCAGTCACCACCAACTCTGATGATCAGGATTAACTATTTACTAATTGGAGACATCATATTTTATGATAAAAAGATAGGAGTTTTTGAACTTACGAAAATGCAAAAGCCACCAGCGCCCCACTGACCACTATGAAGTCCAGAATGTTCCACAGGTCTCTGAAGTAGGCTCCAGGATGAAGCAACAGGCCAAGGTCCACCATCTAAACCAAAAACACCATAATGTCTTTATATATATTTTTTTATTATTTTCATTTTACTTTTTTCGCTGTTTTATTTAGTTTAATATCTATTACATTTATTTATTTTAAATTAACTTTATTTTGATATGGAACTATGTTATTATGCCTGTACTGAGTGAGTCTATTAAATTATATATTTTGTGATTATTGATGATCCTATACTCTTTCTATGGTTAATTGTGTATTGATCAATACATTACTGTAAAGCTATAGTGCGTAGTTTCTGTCGCCCCTATCAGGAATTCTAAGTAATGACAACAAAACTGTTGGCGTGTCCACATGATACAAGCATCAGCCAGAAATATAACGGGGTCTGGAAAGAAGTAGAACCGAAAATCTCCCCCCTGCCAAAATTGTACTCTGCTTCTGTTTGGTGGCCGTAGCTGACAAACGGTGACTTAACCTGGGTACGTGGTCTTTTAGCGGTTGTGGCAGTGACGTTAAGCCGAGAAAAGGTGGCTGTCAGTCCATACAGAGCTCTGCACTTTGCAGTCTTTTTAGAGGTTGTTGTTGTTGCGTTTAGCGAGAGCATCAGCTTTTATGACTGTCAACATAGCCAGCATCTAGCTACTATGCTGCGGAGTAATGTCTGGCAATGCAAGACTATCATCTAGCTAACATTGACATTGTGGGACATTGGGTTCAGCGTTTTCAACCTGGCAAGGAGGGGGGGGTGGGGGAGACGGCTCTCTCCAGTATTTAGAATTTGGACTGCAGTAACCATTTTAAACGCTACCTGTCAGCATTACATATTGCACCTTTAATTGAGGATTAAAAAGTGCAGTGAAAGACAATGAAGTCACAAGGTTATCAGTGTTTAAATGTGTATTCGTCTGCATGCTTACCTTGATCACCATTTCAAAAGTGAAAACGCCAGTGAAGGCATAATCCAGATATTTGAGCACCTGCAAAAGAGAGACTCAATCAGTGCTGAAGCAGACAACAAATGGAGAAATGTATTCTCCTCTGGGTGGAGTCATGGCATATAATGCTGTGTGTGTAATAATCATGTAATCATATCAGCCTGTAGGTTTGTGTGGCCTGTTTTAGGCACTGCATATAAAGTTGTTAGCATTGAACACCAGAGTCAATTATTTACCAAATGGAAGATAGTATATATGTTCTTATTACTTAACAGGTTAATGAACTTAAGGGTAACTTCGGGTTTTTTTCAACCTATTTTTCTATGTTTTTGTGTCTAAGTGACTGATGGGAACAACGATCTTTGAAATTGGTCCAGTATTAAGCAAAACCGCTGCAGCCAGCACTGCAAAACAAGCTGTAATGTAACGTAAATGGGCAATTGCAGAGCTGCTTCTAGTTAAACAAAAATATTTTACTCTTTAACCGAAAGGTCTATCTCTGTAGGGATTTTTTCCATAATGTTGTCACCAATTACTGGACCAATTCCAAAGATTTACAGGTTTACATTAGTCACTTAGACATCAATGCATGGGGAAATTGGGTCCAGGTTGAAAAATACTAAAATTACCCTTTAATTATGTAACAGGCAAAACTCCATACTGACAAGAAAAGAAGTGTGAATGTGCATTGTGTACATTGTGTACACATGTGTAAAGTTCATATACACTGTGTGTCTCACATTGTTGCGAGGGGCATTCGTCCAGACAGGGTCCTCTGCTGCCAAAGCGATACTGCTCATAGCAATGACAACCAGGATGGACATCTCAAAATAACGCAGAGTCACAATGTAATGACATAACCGCCTCACCCTGAGAAGAGAGAAGAAGGGATGGACAGACAAAGAGAGAGGTAAAGAAACAGCAAGCAGTGGACATAGAGATTAGGCTGTAGCCGCAGCAGCTACTATCTCCTCGCTTTTAATTTGCTTAAAAAAAAAGGCCTAAAGCAAGAATCAAATAAAGCCAAGCTCTCAGCCACTAGACCTTTATCAGGGTAAATGTTTTAACAAAGACAAATCTTAAAGCTTATGATGACAAGAAATAGAGCAGACCTCTGGTTTTTCACATGGGAAATGCAGTTTCAGACTTCAGATACAACATACTGGTAGAAGAAGAGGCAAAATGGCAGGAAATATTGCACAAATGTAGATCATTATAAAGAGCAGTACCCTAACCTCAAATAGCCTGGGTAAATCCTGACGAACTTCCGGCAAATTTGAGATTTGCTCTGCACAACTGAGAAGGGTCTGGTGTCAACCAGGCTAACCCTCAAAGGCATACTAAGTAAACTTCAAGTATAGCATAATGCTCTGATCAAAATCCACATTGAAACTCAGAGGATGGAGAGGGCCTTGTGTATACCCTGATTGCTTTCTGTATTGATTTATTTCCAGTGTTTGTGATAAAGTATCTATGGATCTTTATATATTTGGACCAACTATGTGAAGTGCATTTCCCATTTTGTTAAAGATTTGCCATGATAAAGGTCTAATGACAAAAAGCTTGGCCTGCAGTTGATGTTTGAAGTGTGCACAGCCTTGCTTTCTCCATATTTGTCATTTTTGCCCTTCTGGCACCTTAGCTTTGTGTCAAAGTTGCAGTTTTCTGGGAAGAATAGACAAGAAACGTGAAAGTAGAACAAACAGTGTGTATATATATATATATATATATATATATATATATATATATATATATATATATATAGACACACACACACACACAATGGTAGAAATATAGCAACTATATTAAACAGCCTATACATACAGGCTTATTAGAGGCTGCAGCTCTATAAAAAAAACTATGTAGATATAACTAGATACTACTTTATTTTTTTTACTGTGTACTGCAGCCAAACCTCAAATAAAATACACAAGTACGCAAGTTAGTGAAGCGGCTTAACCTGAAATTACTAGTGTTAACTTTGAGTGTGTTGGTAGAGGAGGCACTGGCCTCTTGAGGAAGTACACTTTACTGCTTTTACTAGGTGGGAAAGCAGAGAGGGGACAGATCAACACAGGCTAGACCTTAGCACTTAGAATTGTGGTGTAGGATTGGGTGATTTCCGATAGTATAATAATGATATGATAGCTTATTGATTACAACATTTAAAAAAAAAAAAAGTAATATCACCCAATCTCTCCATGGTTCAACTTCCATAGCATGTGGGAGGTCCTACAGGGAGGTTAAGAAGTTGAAGAAGGTTGAGGTGACTCACGGATTAGTCTGTCCGAAGATGAACATAGAACTGTAAGGCAGAATGGGTTTGGGTCCACTTTGACCTCGATCCGCCAGGGCCTTCTCATTCATGGGCATTGTCTCACCGTCAATACTGTTAACTGGGGAGATAGATTATATGTTTACAGCAATGCAAGCAAGGGTCACATTTGACTCCTAAGCAGCATCAGTCTTCACCAAATACTGCATGATATTTACATTTGGACCTTATTTAATTATTGACATGGCAGAGTGGCATTGAGTCACAACCCCCAAAAACTGTTCATCTAATTTATTGCCCTCAAAACACCATTAGAGAATGAATTAGATCTCTTCTTCGACCTCTGCAAGGCAAAGTCTGATACAATAAAAGAATCTTCACCATTACCATTTAACCAAGGTCTGGCTGTATCATTGTCGATCTCTAGATACCAACCATCACGTTTTAATCATGTACCTGTATAAACAACTATTGTTTGGAAGTATTTAATACAATCTCCCAAAAAGTCTCAGCGCCTGTTGAACCATCTGTTATCACTGCTTTGTTTGGTGTTACACTTAAATCCTTACTCCAAAGTCATATGAAAGACCTTTTGGCTGGATGCTTGATTTTTCCTGTTCTTCCCGCCTATCATTCATGGATTTGAGACTTTTTTTTTCTGTGGGAGAGCACGGTGGCCTAAAGACACTAACCATGGAAAGCAACATTCCCAGTTAATGTACAGTCGGAGTTCTTTGGTGCATGTCACTCCCCATCTTTCCATTATTTCCTGTCATCTTTCTACTGACGGTTATAGTAAAGACATAAAATGCCCCAAACAATATTTAAAAAGATCATCTACAAATTTTAAAAAGACACATTTTTCACACAAGCTGAGAAATTGACATTTTCTACCATCTCAGACTGACTTTCATATTTCCTGTTAGTGATTAACCTTTTTTTATTCTACCTTTGTATTTTATACAACCATTTTTCTTTTATTATTATTACTTTATTACTATTATGTATTACATGTAGTGTTAATTTCGTCAGACGAGACAAGACTAAATATGTTCATCAACGACCTTTTTTCCCATGACTAAGACGAGATGATGATAAGACTGCACCAATGTCCAAAAACGCTGACTAAGACTGAATTAACATGCATTTTGTTAACGAAAAAAGACAAGACTAAAATGTTTTGCATAAAATAAAAACTAAGATATAATCTCTCTTATAATCTCATTAATCTCTTATGTCTACAATCGTCTCTACGTTTTCATCATGAGATAGAATATTCAGCTGTTACGCCTTCAAAATTTTCCGAATACCAATCCCAATTTGTGCTGTTGCTGCCAGCCTCTGAGAAATAATCCCAGAAATAATTTGTTATTTAAAAAAAGACTAAAATGTTTTAATGTTTTTCTAAGATATATTGAGTTTTCTCTAAAACTAGACTAAAATTATGAGACTTTTAGTCAACTAAAACTTGACTAAGATACCTTGATTTCTCTTTTGATTAAAACTAGACTGAAATGACAAAACTTTTAGTTGGCTAAAACTTGACAAAATGACTAAATATTACTAAAACTAACAAGGACATTTGGCACAAGACTAAATTAAAAATAGGTGACAAAATTAACACTAATTACAGGGCTTGGATGAATACTTGATTGTGATTGGTCAATCACGTCATTCTGTGGTTTTGCTATTTCTGTATAACAAACCAATGCTAAGTATAACCGACCGTTGCCATGGAGGGAGTTCTGATCATGATGACTCAGGTGGACCATTTTTAAATAAAAAAAACGTTTTTAAACAATATTTGTGATCATACAGAGCAAATACTGCTGATTAATGGATCACAGAGGAAGAGAGAGGGAGGAGGAAACAGAGATCACTGACAGCGTAACCTTTGTATGAATAGCTGTATAATAAGCAGTGTAATAGGGCTAGTCGATATGGACAAAATCAAATATCACAATATATATCACAATAGACCAAATACCTTGATATCGATATCACAATGATATTGTAGGGTTGACTATTGGTGCTTTCACAAACATATTTATACAATGCGATTTTTGATAAATAATTATCAATGATGTGAATATAAGTCAAATAATAGAACAGCTATAACAGTCTGGTAAGTTCAAAAAATAACAACACTTTATTGTAATGCAGCCTGTAAAACCAGGAAAATTATAATATGACAGTTACGCCATATTACGATATCCAAAATCTAAGAAGATATCAAGACTTATATCAGGGTATCAATATAATATCATATGCTAATTAGAACCCCTTCAGGCTGATTCGAGTCCTGTATCAACCTGTCTGGGTTCTAATTCGCAATAATAGCCAGCTTGGTTCCCCTACTTATTTGATGTATTTCTTTTTTTGCCCCTAGTATTTGCAAACAGAACGGTTCCTATAGTAGGAGCCAATTTAACACTCATGAATTAATCCCAAAATGATGTACTACTCTGACTCCACAGCCCTTATGGACCAAACAGATCTGGATCTTACCAGAGAGCACTGTAGGGGGTAAACCTTCCAGGTCTTAAAAAACAAATGCTTATTAAAGAACCTGTTTAATACGCTATTTACGTAATACTGGCCTCAGCATGGTGGTCGCCCCGAGATGGTGTTACTTTGGTTCCAGGTTGGGTTGGGTGCTTCTACCCCTGTATCCCTGTACATCTGCTTGCAGGTGTCTTTAGGTTTGGTTTTAGTTTTTCTGTCTGACATTTACTTCCCCACATCAGCTTAATTTTTTATGTCTTAGTAATATTCATCCCTTGTGAAAAGACCTTGTCTCCTGGGGTGATCATGGTACTGATGTCAGATTTCACCACCCTTGGGCCATCTATGCAAAAATGAACTGCATGTGCAAGCCACACATGCTGCAGACAGTCATGTGTTAAATGTGTTCCTCACCCTGCTTTCTTCACATTAAATGATTCTCTATGTTCTCAGCATACTGTACTTGGTTTAGCTGTATGTGACTATAGAAAAAGACCTTCAATGTATTGGCCGCCATGGAAGTTAAATTATGTATGCATCCTGCAGGCCTCGGTTGGTACTGACTTTGTATGAGGGTGGTGTCTCCAGGTGGGGAAGTGATAGTCACAGGAGGAATGTGGATGGAGGTTTGGCCGGTTCTTGTGATGTTCCTCTGGTTGTCTGAGTCCTCTCGTCGGTCAGGAGGACAGTTGCCCCCTTCAGAGCCCTGCTGGGGGGAGATGGCGAGGAACTCACCCTCTGAGTCGCCAAACCTATCCCGAGAACAGAGATAGCATCTTAGATATGAATATACTGTATTTTCTTAATTAATATCTCCTGCTGATGGCCCAATGATTTGTTACCTGCCACCAATGTCAGTGACATTTATTTGACTGATGGATATGGCTAAATATTTACCGATTAGTAGAAATACCATTTAATACTGCGGGGTCACTGAAAACCTTTGATGATCTCTTTCAGTGCAATTATTATTTTTTCATTCCAGAAGGCAAGGTCGAAAATTAGTGAAAAACCTTGAAATATCGCAAAAAAGGTTTTTATGCTTGGAAGCATGTGACTTAAATGTCTGCTGAAGCTTCCTGGAGAGACGAAAAATGGCGGCAGATGAAAACACCAGACCTGTGTGGAGCGTAACATATTTACATCAGGTTTTCTACATGTTTTCCCCACCAATTGGGGTTTGACTGATGCTCTTTTGATTATGCCATCTTATTGCATCTTCTTCTACTGCAATGTTATAATGGCACCTGACTGGAGAATTAGTGCCACCTATTTCTTAGTTCAATGAACCAACTTGCTAAAGTTGCATGTAGTGGATGGAAATGTGCATACATTTGCCTTTTTTTTTCGTCTGAAATTCGGTTTAAATTTGTACTGCTTTGATGGAATCCTGGCTACTGACTACAAAGAACTTACAACCCGGTTCTAAATTTGATGACTCAACTTTATGTTGATCAATTTTCCAAACAACTTCAAACGACACTCGAAACTGGGCTTCCTTGGGTCCTGAGCAATACAGTATAGAGTATGTGCTAACAGCTAGCTGTTAGGGAGCAGGCTATTTCTGGGAAATGGGCCATTCTGCATAATGAGAACTTTTACTTTTTTACTTTACTTTCGGTACTTTAAGTATATTCTATTAAATATATGCATATACTTTAAGTACTAATGCTTTTGTACTTTTACTTGAGTATAATTTTTTTTTTTTTTTTTTTTACCCAACCCTATGCTTGTGACCAGTGGGCGCTACGCTGGTTGACGTAATGTAGGTGGATTGTTCAATGCATTAGGCTGTGAGAAAGTGAAAATGGAACTCGCGAGCAGAAAAAGCGCCACCCGGCCGCGCCCCCAGCCAAAAGAAAGCGACCCAAGCCGAGCCACACGCCCACCCGCATTTCCAACCTGTTCCGTGGCGGCAAGGACCCCAAACAACACACCGACACATCGCCGCTGCCAAAACACCTGCGCATGAAACATCCGAAAAAATACGAGCCGCGCATGAAGGAATCTACAGACAGCAGCCAAAACGCAGCAACCCCAGGTATGGCAAAAGAAGGACAGTCACAGCTAAAAACTTGTGTAAACCAGACAGCCTCTCCCGGGCTGTCAGCCGTTCTCTCGGAGTCTCCCTACAGTGGGAGCGGAGCGACTGCTGCTTGTTAGCTAACATTAGCTAAGGAAACCCTTGGTTACACATTTAACTATTTTAGAGGCTGTGGACGTTGTTTACTTCATTAATGTGTTTACTGTGTTAATGGACTGAGGATGGGAGTAGGATTCGGTTCGGTTTCGGGTTCGGCGGGAATCGTAACCAGTGGATTCGGTATTCGGCCGAACCCCAAAAATCTGGATTTGGCCCATCCCTAACTTTTAATACAGAGCTAAAGAGCCACAGAGACTGTGAAGTCACAAGTATCAATTTTTACCTGTGACTCTTCTCTTTCTCATTGGACACCTCTCCTTCAACTGTGGATTGGCCCTTGGATCCATGAGTCCGATGTCTCCTCCGCTCTCCATTGGCACCACTGTCTCCTCTGGAATTCCTATCCCCATCCCTGTTAGACGAACGTCCATTTTTGTGGCGGGATCTTCGCTCTCCCCTCCCGCCACTGTTCACTGTCCCATTGCCCCCTCTGGACTGTCGGTGTGAATGATGATGCCGATGCTCTTTCTCGCTCATGGCTCCTCCACCTCCGCTGTCATCAACTGAGCTCTGATGGTGAGGTCTCCTGCCTCCTTCTTGGCTTCGGGACCTCTCGCTCTTCCCCTCTTTGCCCCGGCTGCTGTCATGGTCTTTGGAGCGGCTGTGATGGACATGGTGGCCCCCGTCCTTACTGGTGCCACTGTTATCATTCGTCCCCTCTCTTGTTCTGGCCCGGTCCCTGTCTCTGTGGCGGTGGTGGCGACGGGCCTGGTGAGGCACAGGAGGGGGAGGGTCATTGGCAGTCTCTGCCTCCTCTGGCATGGAGGGCTTGTGATGGTGGTGTTGATGGCCGGCCAGCAAAGGCCCGTCGCGAGGCTCAACAACCAGCGGCCGGTCGAGGTGGGTCTTCATGTCAGGCCGGATGTTCAGGGCAGAGGACAGGCGAAGACGCTCCTCAAGATCCAGCTCACTGTAGAGGGCCTCGCAGCTCGCTTGGTTCTGCCTCCTCAGCTGGTTGGCCCTCTGCTCCCACACCGACATTGTCTTCATTGACTTCTGCTGCTCCTTACTGGGGGAGGGGCAGAAGAACCAGACAAATCAAAACCAATTACATTAATATTAACATATAAAATTCTGTGGAAATCATTTTCTAAATCCCTCTACTTCCACGTCAGCGTCACAACAACAGATTGTCATTTCTACAAAGGGAATAAGCATTTCCAGTGGATACACTTACAGATATGGTTTCATTTGAGGCATGACACATTCACTATGTATGTACTTTATACTTCATGGCACATAATACCTGTTGTATATTTCATTTTACATCTCAGGATGACACACATAGTCCCTACATGCTGAATGATTTACAGTATGACCAAGGTGCAATGGAGCTTTCAACACAGCAAACCACTGGGTCCATTTATCACAGGCTACTATGGAGAGAGCACTTTCATGGATATGTCTGAACAAAGGCCAAGCATGGCCACATTACCATGCTTTGACATGCTACTTTTTTCTGTCAATGTCGGTGTGTAATACAGTACTTTGAAATGGCTGATTGCATGCACTTTTCATACCGTGTAAACTAAAAACAGTCCTATCTCCTCACAGTTGTGAAATTATATCTTACAATGCCATCTCTTTAAGAGCCATTTCATCAGAGAAGTGAATCTGATCAATACACATATTAGGAACACAAAATAACTTTATCCCACTTTCTCTACAGTAGCATTCTTCGTGCCCACTATTCTATATATGTAAAACTTTAAGAGCAAGCACACTGCACTATGGATGGACAATATGGGACTGGACTCATTGAATGAACAGAAAAGCCTGTAACATGGTGAGCATGATAGGAATGCAGGGCAGCTCTGTTTTATGTGTGTGGTCTTGCTTTCAAGAATGTAAATAATGAGATCATGATGAAGTATATGTTAAACATGTAATCATCATCGACCACCTCGCTAGCAGGCAGTTGGGTTTACCTCAGGTAGTGGACTGGGGTGCAGACATAACTCCTACAAACACAAAAAGGGAGCAACAAACAGAGAAGCAAACACAGGGAGAGAAGGAACTTCAAAGGGGCAGAAACAAGTTACAGACAGAAGACAAGGGGAGCGGGGCAAATAAGCTTCAGATAACTAACAAGTGGAGAAACATGTAAAGTACAGATGCAAAATTATACAAAAACCCAAAAGAAATTGTTTTGCTGAGAAGAAGCAGGAGGAATAATGGGGACAGGAGACAAACACTGAATACACACCTGTGCTACTACAGCGTAAAAGAGCTGTGTGTTTGGCTTACCTAATAAAAACAAAAATGTGCTCTAATTCGTTTTAATTAACGAGTGTGTGTGATCTGATCTGAGAATAGGATGGTAAACCATCCCCTTGCTTGTTGGTAACAAAGTCTGCATATTACAGAAATTGTAGCAGCAGCAATAAGCAAACTCTTAGTGGTTTGTCCTAACATCACTTAATAAAGGTGCTACAACAATTTTGGATGTAGTGTGGTAATGTTTAAAGTATCTGGTACTGTTATTGTTCAGGCTGTTCACATGAACCATTTGTACATAAAGCTATGAAAATTAATACACTGTAAATTGGTATGTATTCCATATTTATTACTGTATGCACCACATTGACGGCTGCTGTATAAGACTGCAAAGATTGAAAGGAGGAGGTTGGGGTGGATGGTTGGGTCCTAAAACACAGGGCGTTCAAGCGGAGTTCATGTCCCAGAAGAAGTTAAGTGAGAAACACAACACCTTTACCCAGGAAACGGGTTTCCCCGGGAGTACTACTTACAGTAAGGAAAACATAACCGCAACGGCCACTGAAGCAACTGTCCCCTCACAGTGCCCTGTACCAGGCTCATAGTCACATTTTGTTGGCTAAACTTAACTGTCATGTGACCGGCCGGCGGTCGTCTTAATTTTGTAGGATATCATAGAAATTGTTGTGCATAAGTTTTCATAAAATATTATACGAACCCGTTCATGACAATACGTTGTATTGTTATAGGGTAATCAATATACTCGAAAGCTTTCCACTTATTTGTCATGGTTATTAAGTTACTAAGGCTTATTTTTGTGTTCTTAGTGCATGACGATGAAGAATGATAGTAACTCAACAACTGCTGTGTCCAACTACTAAGTCACTCAGCATCTGTCTGTGTTTCTACTGAGCAGTCATGTTCTTCATCTGTATAACACATGCCTAAAGCAATATAACATACAGTACAATACATATTTACAACCAGCTTGGGAAAATTAATCATACTTGATATTATACATAATGAACACACATACATTATGAACAATGATATGTGCTATCTTCAAATCTACAGAAGCAGAGGTGCAGTTATTGAAAACAATAATTCTCAGACATAAGGGTGTCGATCACAAACAGTCAGATAGCATGATCACTGACACAGACACTTGTGACACTTGTTCATCACAGGGAAGCAATAAAAACAGAACACAGTAATGAAAATATTGAAACACTCACGCAGCTCTACCAGAAGGTGTGATCACAGAGGAGCTGTCATGTTGTGTTGGACAATTCACACAGAAGAATGACATAATGACACCAGAAGAAGACAGGGTTAGACAGCAGAAAAACAGGGATGAAAGAAGGGTAATGGGAGGATTTAAAAATTGTAACAGAGAGGTAATAACTCACAGTGAGTTAACGCTGCAGATGGATGAGCTGCTAGAGTGCGCGTTACCTCGACTGCGTGTTAGAAAACTGCACATGCACAAAACAAAAACGGGGAAGGGGAACACCATATAGGATGAAGTCAGAAAAAATAGCCAGACACCATTCAACATTTCTGTCTTCTCTGTGTCATTTAGTCTCCCTTCACATTTTAACGCAACGGGCAGTCAAAGCTCAGAGAACACAAGGCTGAGACTGAACCAGAAAGGAAATGTCATACAAATGGAACATCAGGGACATTTTGACTGCCATAGTGACAGTTTATTCATTACATATTATTTATGCTAAAATGGGCAAGATAAATACCATTAAAGCCCAGATATAAAAGAGTAGGGTTATACTGAACACAAAATACAAAAAGCAAATTGAATTTTACGGATATTTGTAGAGGTAAAGCTGCTCTGGATACAAGAACAATGTCAAGGGTGAAGCTTTAAAATATTTGTCTTAATATTGAGGTCTGTGCCAAAAACTCAGTAATGCTGTAGCTCGATTGCAGCAGCTAGTAATGTTTGTGTGGTGACACAAAGTATATTGTGCTGCTATTGGCAATCATGTTAAATCCATGAATATGGTCAAGTCTACTCATGAGGAATCAGGTGAGCTTTGCATGTTTTGATTAAAAACAATGTAATCAGTGTAATCACATTATAGTTTTACTGATGGCAAAATGGCCTATGGTTTCTCTATGTAAGACAATTTTTAATTTACATGTAACTGGCCCCACTTAAAGTGCAAATAGTCTCAGTTGTGGTTTGAATTGGGGCACAACTTCCACAGCCTAGTTGTCTAGTAGCTCTTACATTTGGTTTAGATTAGGTAAACAAAATCAAAACCATTAACAACTTGCAGGACTTACATGCTACATTCATATTTTTTTGTAGACCACTTGTAGGCAACCTTATAAAGTTGTTACAGTAAATATGTTAGCTGTTGCCTATTTACACATTCAGCAAACAAGGAACAACATTAGCATTCAACTGGAATGGGGTTTGTATATAAGTCCAATATTCACGCTCCTTTTAGCTTTGTTTTGGTCTCCACCAACTACTGAGGAAAATCTCTGGCTCTTTAGCTGTTAAATGCTCCTCAGATAGTTGCTATCTCTGTCTGTCAGCTGTTTGGTGCTGGACAATGGGTTTGTCAGAGCTTTATCACTAAAATACAGCTGCATGCTGCCGCTGGAAGAAAGGTTGATGAGAGTGGAGTTTGTTGACTATAAAACTAAAATGAGCGAAAAGATGCTTAAAAGCTCCACAGGGCTGAGGGCGACTGCAGAGTCGAGTCGGTAATTCTCTGTGATTTTTTCACTACGAGTGACTACTTTTACATTACACACAGTCATTTAATCTATTATTTATTTAAAAGTATTGATTAGTGCAACTTTAAAGATCAGAATGAAAGAAGATAAAACTACTGGCATTTATATCAATTGCCTTTTGACCAAATGTCCCTCCTTCACAGTCTAGTCAAGTCACAAACTAATACAATTTGAAGTCATTATAAGTCTAAGGATATATTTTGAAGCATCCTGCAATGCTAATACATTAAAATGTACTTAAACTCTGCACCTCAAGATTAAAGGTGTATTATTTTTGCCTTGTTGCTTTGCCACATAGGGTATGTACCAGGGGCTCAGTGGAAACAGTGAATAAGTCTTTTTGACGCTACTCGATGAGGATCAACACCACCAATGAGATTATTTACGACTCCAGAGCAGTACTCTTATGATCTTTGTTACACAAACTCTATGTATACAAATGAGCCTTAACATGCATAATAACACAGTTTGTTAAAGAACACAAAACAGCATACAAAGCAGTATATTTAGAGGAATGGTAAAGAAGAGTTAACAACAATGCAATGTAGACTGTTCTGTATATAAAATATGTTAAACAAGAATAAAGCAGTACACTGTATATAAGAACTATGAGTTCATATTTTAGTATACACTATGGGTGGGAATCACAAGGTACCTCACGATATGGTACACGATACATGGCTCACGATACCGATAATATCACAATACAGCAATTCTGCAATAATCAATATATCGCTAGACAATCCTATAATTATACATCACGATATCGGTCTAAATCTAAATACAAAATGCCCATGAAAAGGTTAAGTGCATGTTTTCTCTCTTTATTCACTGCAAGTCCAAACTGTTAGAAAACCGCACAATTCTGCAGCACTAGTTTTTCAGTCTGTAAATTAAAATTACAGAACCATAGGGCAACTATGGATCCAGACTTTGGACTTAAACATGGCTGGGGAATCCGTTACTTTCCTCAAACTGCTGTCCGCTATCCCGTTGAATACAGTGCCTTGCGAAAGTATTCGGCCCCCTTGAACTTTTCGACCTTTTGCTACATTTCAGGCCTCAAACATAAAGATATAAAACTGTAATTTTTTGTGAAGAATCAACAACAAGTGGGACACAATCATGAAGTGGAACGAAATTTATTGGATATTTCAAACCTTTTAAACAAATAAAAAACTGAAATATTGGGCGTGCAAAATTATTCAGCCCCCTTAAGTTAATACTTTGTAGCGCCACCTTTTGCTGCGATTACAGCTGTAAGTCGCTAGGGGTATGTCTCTATCAGTTTTGCACATCGAGAGACTGACATTTTTGCCCATTCCTCCTTGCAAAACAGCTCGAGCTCAGTGAGGTTGGATGGAAAAGGGGGGTTGGGAAAAAGTTTTTTTTTTTTTTTTCCAGATTTTTGTTTTGATTCCGGTCTGGACTTTGACTTGGCCATTCTAACACCTGGATATGTTTATTTGTGAACCATTCCATTGTAGATTTTGCTTTATGTTTTGGATCATTGTCTTGTTGGAAGACAAATCTCCGTCCCAGTCTCAGGTCTTTTGCAGACTCCATCAGGTTTTCTTCCAGAATGGTCCTGTATTTGGCTCCATCCATCTTCCCATCAATTTTAACCATCTTCCCTGTCCCTGCTGAAGAAAAGCAGGCCCAAACCATGATGCTGCCACCACCATGTTTGACAGTGGGGATGGTGTGTTCAGGGTGATGAGCTGTGTTGCTTTTACGCCAAACATAACGTTTTGCATTGTTGCCAAAAAGTTCGATTTTGGTTTCATCTGACCACAGCACCTTCTTCCACATGTTTGATGTGTCTCCCAGGTGGCTTTTGGCAAACTTTAAACAACACTTTTTATGGATATCTTTAAGAAATGGCTTTCTTCTTGCCACTCTTCCATAAAGGCCAGATTTGTGCAGTATACGACTGATTGTTGTCCTATGGACAGAGTCTCCCACCTCAGCTGTAGATCTCTGCAGTTCATCCAGAGTGATCATGGGCCTCTTGACTGCATCTCTGATCAGTCTTCTCATTGTATGAGCTGAAAGTTTAGAGGGACGGCCAGGTCTTCGTAGATTTGTAGTGGTCTGATACTCCTTCCATTTCAATATTATCGCTTTCACAGTGCTCCTTGGGATGTTTAAAGCTTGGGAAATCTTTTTGTATCCAAATCCGGCTTTAAACTTCTCCACAACAGTATCTCGGACCTGCCTGGTGTGTTCCTTGTTCTTCATGATGCTCTCTGCGCTTTAAACGGACCTCTGAGACTATCACAGAGCAGGTGCATTTATACGGAGACTTGATTACACACAGCTGGATTCTATTTATCATCATTAGTCATTTAGGTCAACATTGGATCATTCAGAGATCTTCACTGAACTTCTGGAGAGAGTTTGCTGCACTGAAAGTAAAGGGGCTGAATAATTTTGCACGCCCACTTTTTCAGTTTTTTATTTGTTAAAAAAGTTTGAAATAGCCAATGAATTTCGTTCCACTTCATAATTGGGACCCACTTGTTGTTGATTCTTCACAAAAAATTACAGTTTTATATCTTTATGTTTGAGGCCTGAAATGTGGCAAAAGGTCGAAACGTTCAAGGGGGCAGAATACTTTCGCAAGGCACTGTACCTCTTCCTCTTCAGCTAGATAACTTAGGTTCAAGTTTCCCTCATTCATGTGTTGAGCACCACTTCAAGGAGCCATGAAGTAGCGCCACTTGGAGCAGGGAAATCTCTTTAGAGCGCCTTATTTTAGTAATTAAAAAATAGATATTTGGCGCCTGCGTATCGATTCTCGTATCGCACGAAGAAGGATAACGATATATTTCCATATCGATTTTTTGTCCCACCCCTAGTATACACTATCATATACTGCCTGGGGAATCTACAGTAAGTCCATAATAAGCCTTGTGAATGGTTACACTGAATTGCAAAACAGCTGTCTTTGCTTGTTCTGTAAAGCTTTTTGTTAAATATCTGTCTATCCCAATATCAAACATGCTGTACAGTATATGTGTGGTTTACAGTGCCCAATCTACTTACAAGTCAAAAATATAATTGGATATCAAGGACATACTGGATGTAAAATATATATATATATATATATATCTATTTGTGAGTAGTATTCTGTCACTGGATGTTATAATTTGTAGTCCATGTAGTCAGATACATTAGAGGTTATTTAGGAAACAGAAAACAGGGATCTGTCTTGTGAAGAAAAGCATGTGTGTAGGTGAGGAGATTAACATTGACTTTCAGTCTGACATAGACTCTGAGGAGGTTAATCAACATTTTGCTTTGGGATAGCAAATAGCAAGTATCCTCTGGCATAGCAACCCAAGAGCTGAATCAAACAGAGACCATGCATGCAAGTATCAATGAAAGAAAATTCTGACTAGGTTGTGTATGTTTGTTTAAATTCAGACAGAGAAACAGTGAAGGCCTCACACAAATAAACAGGAAAAACGACAACTATGGAGGGATTCTACATATTTAGGCTATAAGTAGAATGTAAATCTTTTTAGCTATAGCCATGGATTGTCCCCCAAACAAAAAAAACTATTTTGGACACTGAATAATAGGGCACGATAGAGAGAATTACATTTTAAAATTCTGTATGTGCATCCTGCATGTATTGACAAAACAGCAAACTGAACTACAAAAGTACCCCAAATTCCAATGTGTCTTAAGCCAGAACAAACATTAGAAGAGATTGACTTACGCTGTGATGGACATGTTAGTGGCTGACATGGGGCTGACCTCCTTTACCTCCATGGCCTTCTGGAGTGCGAGCTTCTTATTGATGGCCACCTCTTGCTCCTCTTCATCCTGGACAGTATGTGCAAAACACACACGCACGCATGCACGCACGCACGCACGCACGCACACACACACACACAAATACATACATACACACATATGATGAGTTTATCTGTGGAGTACAGTACAGTTACAGTATTGTTGGTGATCCACCAGCCAATCCGATTCCCAAATGTCCTCCTGCAAATTCTCACATTTAACTAAACGGCAGAGAGAACCACAACTTTATTTAAAACAGGCTTATATTTGAGACAGCCCTTTATTTCTAATTGTAGAGGTTTACCAGGTAAATAAATACACTAGTATAATCTGCATTTCCACTGCACTAATTCCATCAGTACAACAAGAGAGTTATCATGCTCACTACTCTGCTGCTCTCAGTTTCTTTCTTCACTGACTTACTAATTATTTCCACTCACTTCCACTTTCCTGTTTTGGATTGCTGTTGAAGCTACTGTCAATGCTTAACACACCCTGCACAAATGTTTCACATTAAAAGTCTTCTAGTAGTTCAATGGGCTCGATCTCTTCCTATCCTGGTACTCTTTTAGAGAACAGAGACTCAGGGAGGACAGATGTATATACGATCCAGCAGTATTCATTTCTCCTCTGTTGTTGTTGTTCAGCACTTCAGTACATGTAGGATGTGACGATTGTTTTTTTGTGGTATTTCATGCGGCCACTCCTCCACTGTGAAGAGACAACTGGGTAAAAAGTAACAGTGATGAGCGCAGCTTTTTTCTTTTTACGCAAAGTTACCAAAACATTATTCAACTATCTGCGACCTAGAAAAAAACTCCAAACGTGCAGCGCTCAGCCTCGTCATGCTGCTGGTGTTTGTAGCATTGTGTGAATATGCGGCGCTTCCACTGCAAAGCATTAAAAATGTATAGTGGCCTCAGGAAAAAAGGCTACCAGGTAGAGTGCACTCACTGTGGACAATTAAATTAATATAGAGATAGCATGCAGATATTTTTTTCCCATCAACCAATCAATTGGTTGAAGACTAGGTAGAATTTCAGTCAACCAAGATTTTCTTTGGTTGAATACAGCCCTAGTGGGCTTTATTTGTTTTTGCTGGCTAAGACTACTACTTGAGACTTTGTCATTATCTTAGGAGCACTTTTAGGGATCAAACTCAATTTATTCACTTACTCACTGGCATTTGCAAATGGACAAGACATGTCAACATGAACTTCTTAAAGAAGTGGCTCGCATAGTGGATAGCAGGCTCTCCTTTAGTGGTGAGATATTACAGAGCTACAAAGGATCTTGCCAGTTCATTATGATGAGTTACTGATCTGGTATTACATCAGTCATACTACAACAGCACCATCTTCCAGAGTGGACAGTATTACGAAACCAGTAAAACAAGGTACCCTCATATCATACTGTCTCAACTAAGATCAAAGCTGTCTCTGGTAAGAAAAGATCTCCATGGAGAAATTTTATAGGTGTGAGAACAGAAAAAAGAGAGTGTCGAAAAGCTGAACGCAGTTGGCGAAAATCTAATCTCCAGGTCCATTATAACACTTATAAAGAGAGACTTCGCATTTATAATCTGGAACTAAGAAATGCAAGGCGGTCCTTTTTCTCTGACATTCTCGCCAGAAACAATAATAATTCACGTGCTTTGTTTGCTACTGTTGATAGATTAACTAACCCTCCAGTACCGGTAGCATCTGAACTGTTGTCTACCGAGGCTTGCAATGACTTTGCCTCCTTCTTCACAGACAAAATTCAGAAAATTAGACAAACAGTCAGTGCCTCCATATCAAGTACAGGATATGTGTTGTCACAGTGTGCACGCAAAACAAATTCCAACATGACACAATTTCATACGATCAACCTTAAAAACCTGGAGGACATTATACAACATCTGAAAACCTCCTCCTGTTGCCTTGATATTCTACCAACGGGTGTTTTCAAAAATGTTTTGAATTGTTTGGCTTCTGATCTTCTACAGATTGTAAACACATCTCTGCTCTCAGGTATCTTCCCACAGGCCCTGAAAACTGCAGTCATCAAGCCACTCCTAAAAAAGAACAATCTAGACACGACACTAATGAGCAACTATAGGCCAATATCAAACCTTCCATTTTTAAGTAAAATCATAGAAAAAGTGGTTTTTCAACAACTCAACATTTTCTTATCGCTAAACAACATTTTTGATGCCTTCCAGTCAGGTTTTCGACCACACCACAGCACTGAGACAGCTCTTGTTAAAGTCTTTAATGACATCCACTTAAACACAGATAGTGGCAAAATTTCAGTCTTAGTATTACTTGATCTCAGTGCTGCATTTGATACAGTAGACCATGACATATTGCTTGACCGATTGGAAAACTGGGTTGGTCTTTCTGGCTCAGTACTAAAGTGGTTTGAATCCTATTTAAAGAATAGGGACTACTTTGTGTCTATAGGTAATTATACATCTGAGCATACAAATATGACATGCGGAGTTCCCCAAGGCTCTGTTCTGGGGCCTCTTCTGTTCAACATCTACATGCTTCCACTGGCTCAGATTATGGAAAACAACAAAATAAGTTACCATAGTTATGCAGATGACACACAAATTTACATAACCTTATCGCCAGGGAACTATAGCCCAATACAACAATTAAATATGTGCATTGAACAAATTAATGATTGGATGTGCCAGAACTTTCTTAAATTAAATGAAGAAAAAACGGAGGTGGTTGTTTTTGGAGCAAAAGAGGAACGATTGAAAGTCAGAGCTCAGCTTCAAACGACAATGTTAAAAACAACAGACAAAGCCAGAAATCTTGGTGTAGTCATGGACTCAGACCTAAATTTTAACAGCCACATTAACATAATAAAAAAATCTGCCTATTATCACCTTAAAAATATATCAAGGGTTAGAGGACTTATGTCTCAGCAGGATCTGGAAAAACTTGTCCATGCTTTTATCTTCAGTAGACTTGACT
Source organism: Perca fluviatilis (assembly GCF_010015445.1). NCBI lineage: Eukaryota > Metazoa > Chordata > Actinopteri > Perciformes > Percidae > Perca > Perca fluviatilis. Next base: position 12,361,950 of record NC_053117.1, read on the forward strand.
ACTGTAACGGTGTCTTTACAGGTCTCCCTAAAAAATCAATCAGACAGCTGCAGCTGATTCAGAACGCTGCTGCTCGAGTCCTCACTAAAACCAGGAAAGTGGATCACATCACTCCAGTACTGAAGTCTCTACACTGGCTTCCAGTGCCTCAAAGAATTGATTTCAAAATACTTTTACTGGTTTATAAATCACTAAACAGTTTAGGGCCAAAATACATTTCTGATCTGCTACTACACTATGACCCACCCAGACCTCTCAGGTTGTCTGGGACAGGTCTACTTGTTGTCCCCAGAGTCAGAACTAAACAGGGGGAAGCAGCGTTCAGTTTTTATGCTCCACATATCTGGAACAAACTCCCAGAAACCTGCAGGTCAGGTGCAACTCAGTTCTTTTAAATCTAAGCTAAAGACCTATCTTTTTGATGTTGCTTTTCTTTAAATAATCTATTTTATTAACTTTAATTTCTTATACTGCACTGTAACTTTTATTCTTATACTGCACTATCAATTTTATTCTTGTTTTAATTTGTTTATTATTCTTGACTTTGTTTTTAAATTGTTTTTAATTGTGTTCTAACTGCTCTTTAATGTTTTATGTAAAGCACTTTGAATTGCCTTGTTGCTGAAATGTGCTATATAAATAAAGCTGCCTTGCCTTGCCTTGCCTCAAAAAAGGGGGGGAGGGGTATAAAAGGCCATGTGCATGTGGGATTTGATTTAAGGTAAAATACTTGTATTGGTGGATGCTGTGGGTAAGATGGTGCCACTGCCTATATGTCCTACTGTAAACTGCTATAAAGCCAGGATGTCTCAAGCTATAAAGAAATTCTGTACCTTAGTGAGCTCCTGGGCATTTGCGAGGTTATCGACAGCAATGGCCAAGAACACGTTGAGGAGTGTGTCTGGTTATGTGTGGTCTCAGGAAAAGATCAAATGATTGATAAAAACATAATCAATAACTACAATTGCAGGTATTCATCATAAAATAAAACATTCTTTGAAAGTGCAATAAGGCTGACAGCCACAAAGGATGAAGCGATTTGGATCAATCGGGAAGGATACAGTTTCCAAAGAGAGTGAGAACAATGAAATAAATGGAGGAGAACATCCCCCTGTGAACGCCCCCCTGTGATTCGATCCCATGGTACATGACTGCGTTCCAGTCCTCCCCAGTTAGTATCTGCAGGAGAGACACAAGCTCAGGTTACTGAGTCCAGTTCAGTGTTACAAGCAGAGCAGGGGTGTGAAGCATGATGAGGTTGACCTTTACCTGGAAGACAGTGAGAATCGCTGCTGGGAATGTGTCAAAGTTGGTTGTTGGTGTTTCATCTTCAAAATTAAATCTACAGGGAGAAAACAAGCAGTCTTTGAATGTAATCAAGCTTAAAAGCCACAACACAGTCACAGTCCCTCCTGCCTGAGGATGGAGCAGGTTATCGTCCTCTCCATTAGGCTGCTGCACATTATTCCAGCTAAATATATGCCTATTACATTTGAGTTGTCTGTCTCTGTGACCTTATGGCTGATCTCTGAGTGTTTATTCTTCTCAAATGGATGAGTTGTGCTAATGCTGACATTTTGTATCTCTGTCTACTGGGACCTAATTACATCTCCCCCAATGTTAAGAATGCAGATAGAGGAGGTCGGAATGATAGCAGAATGTGTCTTCTTAAAAATCCATGGCAGCATTTATTTAGTCTGGATCTCATTAAAAGACAACCAAAAAAAGAAATAGAAGACTGAATTTGTGCCTGTGAAATTTGTTTTTATTTTCATCTAATTCAGTTGGGAGTTTTACTCCCAGATATTAGATTATAGACCCCTTTAATTATCATTTGTTTAAAAGGTTCAAGTAATCACTTATATTTTTACATTTGATTGTTAATTTACAGTATGCAAAGATGTTGATAACCCTTTTAACGTTTTGCAGTTTTAACATCTTTTATTGATACTTTTCTAAATAAGTTTAAGCCTACTTAGAAATGTCACCAATTGACATCAGTGGTACTACTGATAGTTATAATTTTTTAAACGTTCAGTGTCATTTGAATTTGTTTTGCCTATAGATCCACAGGTTTTCAACACACAATACATATCTGTATATGATTGGATGGAAGAGAGTGTCTGTGTTCCTGGGATGCTATAAACATGTTGTTGGGACATTCTGAGCCTTAGTAATGTAAAAATTTAAAAATGTAAAAAATAATTCCAAGTTCATCAAATAAATAGATTTTGGTAAAATAGTAGTGTGTTGTTGTCATGAAGACAGTGAGCACAGATAGCCTGGCGTGGGTCTGCCTCCGAAATCGCATACTATGCATAGTTTTTTCAAATTTCTTTAGCTTCTGACAGTTCCTGTTTGCACTGTAACCACGGATAATTGAAGAAAAATAATACAAGATATCACTGTACATTTTAAGAGGTTTCTTTTTTATATCATAATAATGTATGAATTCAATGTATTCGAGCATACGACAATCTTTCGAAGGCTGCGATTTTGCTTAACAAAAAATGCAAGTCCCCTATATATATATATATGGGCTGATTTCCATTTCTGAATGCACATCCTCTAAAAGCATTGCAGTTGGGGAAGACAGATCTTTAGTGTAAGAGGAGTCTTCTCTAATTTCTAAGCTGATTTCCGGGCTTCCATCACTTTGCATTAATTCCAAGATCATAATATGATGGCTGTGTGTTCAGATTTGACTGAGCAATAACTGTGAAGTTTTTATGCGAATTTGCGTTAATCAGGTTTGATGGCTTAATTAAAAACCACAGGACCCAAGGAGCAGCAGCAGTCAAATTACTCACTGGCCACCAAAGAGCTGCATGCCCAGCAGAGCAAAGACCACGATGAAGAGGAAAAGGAGGAACAACAGGCTGATAATAGACTTCATGGAGTTGAGAAGGGATACGACCAGGTTCCTCAAGGAGTTCCAGTACCTACACACAACAGACAAATGAATATATAAATAAACATTATGGAATAACCAGTATTCCTAGCACACAGGCAGACAAATTTTTTATGACTCACTTGGTGACTTTGAAGATCCTGAGCAGTCTCAGAGCCCGCAGGACACTGATCCCAAATGAGGCCCCGGGTTTGATGGCAGCCCAGATCACCTCAAAAATACTGCCAATAATCACCTGTGAACAAAGTTTTCATTTCCAAACACTCCAAATACTGTTGTATACTATGCTATTCTGGCCATAATCAAACACACTTTCCTCAAGTACCAGTCCCAAATCATTTAAATAACTTTACAGATGCTCACACTCTAAAAACTAATGTGGATTGATTGAAATCCGGACGACTTACACCAAAGTCAAAACAGTTGAATGAGGAGTGGAAGTAGTTCTGGGGTCCGAGGCCATACATTTTCATGGACATCTCTGCCAGAAACAGGCCCAGGAATACAAACTCGGCCAGGTCTGTCCAGGGACAATAAGAAAACACACAGATCAATGCCTCTGGTTTAAAGGGGCCTCCCTGGTGATTTCTACAATTCAATAGTGCAGCTACTGCTGTCTGTTCAGCTGTGCCCACAACAAATAAGACACAGAAAGAGTCTATTGTTTGGAAATTAATAATGATGGAGTATGTGAGATGCATGTTTGCTCACGTGTGTTTGTGAAATGTACAATGATACTTGTGTGATTTATGTTTGGGCATCTGTCTAGGCAGTTTTCCCTGTAACCTATCTACTGCATTTCTCGACACCAAGATGTTTAAACATGAATTACAGTGGCACTTACAGAGAAAACAGGTGCATACAATATTAGTATTCAGGCAAGGTTAGGTTATAGTTACTTACTTACTTACTTACTTACTTACTACTACTACTACTACAGGAGGTCTTTTCCAGTAGTTAGAATACATAGAGGTTGGTCTAAATCTTAACTTTCTCATGCCCAGTAGACTAGAGCTAGTGCTGTGAAATGTTTGCCTAGGTTTAATACCAACAAGGTAATACTAGGCTTAATATCAACATCAGTATCTACACTTGTACATTGTGTGGTGCCAGGCACAATAAAATAATAAATCACCATCACAATTTTAAGAAGGAGCTCAAATTATAGCTGATATAAAATTAGTAACAAGTAAGCTTGTCATACTGGTAAAAATGTATGTGTGTAGGTTTAGGTTTTTTTGGGAGTATATATTTATGTATATGCTTATTTTAATGATGTCATATAAGTATTAATAGTGTTGTTTTTGGTAGTATGATGTCACTGGGTTTCTGGACTCCTACTTTTTGTGTGACTCATATAAACTGAACAAGACATACATGATTTTCAGGTAAAGAGTGAAGAAAAGGTGGCACCTCAGTCACATTATGAACCATAATTCTTTGTTTCAAATAGAATGTAAACAAAATAAAATGAAACATGCATAAGGTTTGTTGAGGAGCCACAGTATTTGAGTGGCCAACTTTAAAGCACAACGATTTTGCTAAACAGCGGCCACTGTGGTCACAAGTGACAATTTCAGGATAAATGCTAAAGGCGCTGACGACTGACGACAGCGTGCTCTGTGTTTACTAGGTCTAGAGAGATGTTCCGCCATTTCCGGTTTTCATTTTTTGGGGCGACAATACAGATTAGTGCCGCCTGCTATTATGGAGACGTATTACGTCTCGTGAACGTGCAGAACGTAAGCTCAAGTCGGCGTCGCTTCGGTGTCTTCCAAGGTACTTTTTTGACCTCTGGGAGCCGACTGATCAGTCCGACTGCCTTTTCTGCTGACGGTCAGCCATCGGGTTGGTGTGTCAGAGCCTTAACATAACACAGCAGCACTAGAACAAGTCAGCAAACTGACTCAGTAATGTCAGTTACACAGCAATCTTTATTTGAACAATTGCCATCATACGCAAACTAGATCAAGTAAGGCTGTAGTGTTTTTAATTAAGCAAGATTGAGTTTTATTGATTATGACTTCAACGTTTTTATTTAAATTCACTATGGAACAAAGGAACAAATCCGGAGTGCGGATTTGTTCCTTTGTTTCAAGTTGGGTGTGCGCGTTGTTTCTTTAAAAAAATAAAATAAAATCACTATGAAGTAAAAATCATATCAATTGAAGCCACTGGGTGAAACTGAATACTTTTTGGGCGGATATTCTAATGTACGTATGTATAAATGGTCAAATATAATAATATTGATAAGATAACTAGTTGCACAATATTGGCATACATGTATTGGTTTACATGAATATTATTCACTTTGAATAAAGTACAACTGCTGATGCTCACATAATGCAAAGGTGAGCCATTCAGGCTGGTCATAGTGTACTATGGCTACACACAACGTGTTGAGGCCAACCAGACACAAAACAGTCCAGTAGAAGCTCTGGGACTTGACCAGACGGCGGATGGTGAAGCGAATTCTCTTCTCTTTCCTCCTGAAGTAAGACGAGTTCTCGTTCTTGCTCTTCAAGCTGGCCCGGGTGAACGGCGACCCTGGGGGGGCAGTTGGAGCAAAACATACAAAATGCAATAAAGTTACCAAGTCTTAAACTGAGGTCTGACCAAAGACTGAGTCTTAACAAATCAAGACTGCGTTTGAGTGTAGTTACATTCAACCTGAGCTAGTTTGAAGTTGGCACACCAGTAGGGTTGGGCGATGTACCCTAAATTGGCAGTTGACGATGGTTACAGTAAAACATCGTGATGGACGATGATATCGTCGTCGGGGGGTAGCGGTAGCTTTACATAAATATTTTGTCCTACTACTATGGGCCAACAGTTAACATAGAAACGATTAGAGATACATTTAAATGCCCTCTGTAAATGGTGCCCTGCTGGTAGGTTTTACAACATGACCTACTTTCACTTAACTACGGTGCAGTAAAATCAATCAGATGTCCGTGATCTGCGTAACGACAGTACAGTGGGACGTCTGCCTTCAACAGAGCGACAGTAATAACCTAACATACCATCATTACTGAGTTTAAACTACATTCACGGTTATGTTTGCACTGAATAACGCATTCAATAAACAGAAACATAACTCTTGCAGCGCACATGAACAGATGCGCAATATTAGCTCACACATAAAATAGCACCCTCGTGAATTAGCCTGTTGCTAACGTACATTCATAAATCCTGCATAACATCGTCCCGTACCTACAGGACCTCAGACTTACTTATTGATGCACGCACACAGACAGTAGTGTCGGCAAACTTAGTCCAATGAGGGGAGAAAGGAAAGTGTGATAGCGCTACACTTTTAACGCTTTTTTCTCTCTCACTCGAGACCGCTGTGTCCAACGTTACTAGAAGGTAGAGCGAGCTACAACTGACAGGGAGAGAGAGAGAGAGAGAGAATGTATCACTACAGCCAATCTTGTCTTTGTGTCTTTGCTAGTTTAAGACCGACGCACTTGTCAATGTCCCGTCCAGCGCCCGCGACTAGGATTAGTGTGTTTGACGGAGGGAACACATCACGATGGTGGCTCTCCATCGTGATGTCGGGCAGCCATCGGCACAACCCTACACACCAGTATAATCCAGCCTACAGAGACAGAGCGCATTTAAGTCCCAATTCATCGCTCTTCCTTGCCTTGTACGTGAAGGTGAACAGAAATGCCTAAAAGCTGCTGTGTGATAGGATGCACTAACAACAGGGTTAAGAACACATAACTACTTTTTGAAAAGCTGCCAAACAGAAAAACTGAGCTTTTATGAAGACAAAAGTGGATACAGGCGTGAGTAATCAGAAGGAAGAATGGGAAGACTGTGGGATCCTGACACTAACCTAACTTTATGTCTAATGTTATGTGTGCAGCAAGCATTTTGTTACGAAGTCAAATATTCAAATGTAGTTTAATAGTTTTAGGTTCTGTAAGTTAAGCTAAAGCATTCTGTACACAGTATGCAACTTGTGTTATAGTGGAATGTGGATAAATCAATAAGCTATGCAAGTGCCTTAGCTTGTTAACACATGACTAACATTAGCTTACCAACAGCTTAGTTGTCTTCCCTCGTCATTTCTTCATAGGTTGCTAAAATAATCCGTTGGCATGCTTAAATCTAATGATTTTAGAGAACTACAGGCACTTTGTTAGCGTTTCAGGCCTTATTTGCATGTTGTGGCGCCAATGGTTTTCCCCTCTGGTGGGCGTGGTTTTCATAGTATGATGCGATGCACTCTGGGCTAGATTTATCAAGCCGTTTGCGCCTGTTTCCAGGCGCTAATTGGTCGCAAAGACGGACGTAACCGATGCGGGCTATTTACAAACAGGGCGCACTTGGGTAAAATCGCAGATTGTCTGCCACATGAGCGAGAAGAGACAAGTTGCGCTTTCAATATGTGTTCGTGGGAGGGTCGTGGGGAAAGTGGGAGTTCCACCCAAAAAGGTGGGAGGATAAGCGCAAAGTGCACCTAATTATATATTCCGTGGTATTTACAAAGACTGTCAGTAAGAGCGCGCCTTTATTCTGCGGGGGAAATTCTCCGCCTCTTTAAACCAGCCGCAATCGAGTTTCCTCGTAGAGCTTTATGCCGCTGGTGAAATGGCAACAGCAATTTGAGCAAGACGAAGACATAGGCGAGGCTGAAAATATTTTTAACAGAAGAATCACACTTTGTCAGTGAACACAACATAATTTAGCGTTACAGATCAAGCAGACATGCAATATTAGAGTTACTGGAAGAAATCAAAGATGAAATTGAATCTCCCACTCAGCGTTCACAACCCATTCCACCAGTTGTTAAACTCCTCGCTACATTACAAATACTGGCATCAGGATCATTTCAAACAGTCATAGCCTCAGCAGTGGGAATATCGCAGTCTGCACTCAGCCATATCATAGCACCAGTACCGCTTTGCTACAGCGCAATCTACGGTATAGTGGGCGGAGAAAGACGCTGATTGCCTGATGGGTGTCAGGGTTGATAAATACTACGCAAACTGTGGAAGCATAGCGTGCGCTATTACCGAACTCGCATAAACAGACGCAGCGCAAACTGCGCTAGTGTTAGTAAATCTAGCCCTCTGTCTCTATGGGCCCTATCTTGCACTCAGCGCAATTGCCTTTGTACACCGACGCATGTATCATTCCTATTTTGCACCCGACGCACAGCGGACTTTTCCCTCCACAGACGCACGTCGGTAAATTAGGGAATGTATTTGCGCTCCCGGGGGCGGTTCAGCGAAAAGAGGAGGCGTGTTCCGGCGCAAACGTTACGTGGTGCTATTTTGCACTTTGAGAAAAACAATTCCGCCACTGACCAGGAAAAACCTGGTCTAAAGTCAGTGGCGCTAGTCTAAAGTCAGTAGCGCATTATTCAGATGCTATTTTAGAGACGAATGCTTGGCCATAATGTAGCGTGTGCACAACGCGCATACACTTCTCTCATCTACAGCAGTTCACATTTTTGAAAACCATACATAATTACAAAGAAAAATATTACTGAAAATGCGCTTCATGTGTTTGGATAGGTCAGGAGGCACTTTACAGTACAGTCCTCAAAAAGTCGCAGCATTCTTTGTGGCTTGTTGTGTTTTACACATTTCCATGAATCATGGATGTGTTGATGACATAAATGAGGAAATATTAGAGGACTTAAGGAGATGTGATGTTGAATTACGGTCGGATTGGACAATCCGGCGGAATCTGGTCCGGGAGTGGCAATGCGCGATGCGCTCCTGGTGGAGCGGGTGGACGGAGATAGAGTTGGGGGAGGAGGAAGGGGCACAACAGGAGCAGGTGGTGCGTTTGGAGGCCCACGCTCCATGGCTGCAGCAATCCTCTCCAGACTTGAGGAGACACGCCCGAGAGGCCACAGCAACATCGCCACCCGGACAAGACGGGCATTCATTACTTTGCCGCATCCCGGACAGCTCCCGCTGGCGTGCGCCAGGCAAATCCGCCGTCATAATAGAAGTCCGCCACGGAACAATACGCCTGCTCTTAAAGGGAATGAGAGATGACGCTCTGATTGGTTATTTTCACGTTACGCCCAAACTACACCTAGCTACTTCAGACCAACCCATTTAAGATTTGCGTCGGGCGCAAGAGTCATTTATCCCACCGGTATAATAGCAACAGCGCCCGAGATCCGCCCACAAAGATACTTGCGTTTTGCGTTTCACACTTGCGTTTCAGATCGTTAAAATAGGGCCCTATATTTTATAGAGGTGAGTTCCACTGACACAGTAAAGATTATGGAAAGAACCACAAGGACAACTGCACTAAATTTGACATAATAAAATTATACATCTCATAAGCTTTTTCATATTCTGACGAGCTGTAACTGTGATGTAACGAAAGTGAAGCGTTTGGCTCTTTTAGATTACAGTGCCATGATCCTCACCACTCCCTTTAGGCTGTACTATATTAAATCTTCTGTAACTTAAATTAAGTCCAAATGTCAAGTGGGTGACTGGATACAATTAGAATGCCATTACTTGCACAGGAAGAAGAGTGGGCACATCATCTCCTGATCTATTTTAATCCAGACATCTGACTCATACTGTATCACCTGAAGACCCATACTGTCTGTCTCTCTCTCTCTCTCTCTCTCTCTCTCTGTGTTATTATCACACTACAAAATCCTTTTTTTAATAGTCCTTTCCAAATTAACAATGTGTTTTTGGTAATACTGTAAGTAGTTAAGGTTATATCAATCTTGTACTTTATTAAATTATTCAATTACCCATGTTTTCCTCATCTGACAATCTCTACAACTGTTTCATAATCAACACCAGACAACTGTAAAATTATTTTTCATTTCTTATTCATTCTAATTTAATCTTGCTCAGTGTGCAGGTGTTATTGTCTTATTGAGTTCCTGCAGTAATGCAGTAAAGCTCAATCTCAGAGGTCCCCAGCTAATCACCAGGGGCCTGTTTCACAAAAGCAACATATATAAATCCAGGATAACTGATAAATCGAGGCTTGACCTAGTCTAATCTGTGCATCCTGGCTTGGTGCGTTTCACAAAGGCCAAGCCAGGCTGAGGAGGAGCGACTAGGTCGAGCCAGGCTGAAGTAATTCAGATAGATGCGCGTCCACGGCTTTCCTCAAAAGACCGCGAGGTCGATCACAGATTTACTGATGCCAAAATGGTACATACTTTATACAGAGTGAGCAGCAGCTTCTTATGGAAGTATGATATCATGAAATACATTTGTATAAAAAGAAAAGAAACACGGCCGCTGTAATGAAACAGCGAGAAAGCGTGGCAGACGATTGCGGACCGACTGAATGCGTAATTGTAGCCTAAATATATACATTAACTGACAACTGCTCTGAATTGAAACCGTCATAATCATACCATTCAAGGATTAGGCTACTAATCATTTGCGCAAATTAACAGCTGTACTCTTTGCCTTAAAAGTAAGCAGAAGATAATGTTACTCAGGAAATTTACCATAAAGATCAATTTTCTACAACGCTAGAATATGATGCGTAAATATCTCTTTCACTCTGTTTCTCCCTCTCTCTCTCATGGGCTAAAATATAAATGTCCTAAGTCATATTAACTTCCACTGCTCGCGTTTAATGCAAAGTGTACAACTGTTCGTTTTTGCCAATGACAGTGACTTATTGAATGGTTTCAGTTAAGAGCAGTAGTTCATAAATGTATATTTTTAGACTATCATTCAGTCTGTCCGCTATTGTCTGCCACGCTTTTTCCGCGTTTTTTTATTTGATAGAGGAGTTTCCTTCTCTACATATTATATGCCTTGCTCCCTGTATATATGGACATAGAAAATAAAGACACTAAAGAACTTGGACTCTAAAATCTAGAAACTATGAAGATAATTAAGTGATAAATTCCATGCACACTGTAAACATGAATGGAACAGAGTGATATTCATCAGTTATTTCCCCCCAAATATAAGGTCAAAAACCATTGAGGTGTCCTCTCCCTGTTGTCATGAATGCACAGTAGCCTACATCACTAGATAGTTACTGGTCCAGTGAACTAAGACTATAATTTGGGAGGACTGTAAAATTAGGATATGTTCTTAAAATTGTACAATCCTCCCAAATTATAGTTGCAGTTTACTGGACAACACTAAGTGTGCTAAGAATGCCAAATACAATGTACATGGAAGTGGAACAAACATGATACTTATTGTTAAAGAATAAAAAAAAAAATGAATCAACCAAAATAATTCAAGGTGCATTGGTCAACTATAGAAATGTACAGCATTGTATGTATTGCCCTTAGTAACAGACTTCATTTAAAACACATTTGAAATTTGATCAGCCTTTTCTAATTATCTCAACAACTGCCATAATATATTAATTAAACTTCTAACAACAATATGAACATCAGTCTTCATACAGCAATATAACAGTAATAATGTCACATGAATAATTATAAAAATAATGGTCACAACTTTAAATAATAACAATACTTAAATGAACAGCAATATGCACCTGTTGTATTTTAATCCAGGCTGATAACAATAGGGTAAAACCACTGCTGGGTGATCAGAAAAGGCTACAGGATTAAATAAATCCTGGCTGTTAGCCTGGTCAGGAGCAGGCTAGCTGTACAGAATAAATCTCCATGGTGATTTATGTGCCTCCGCTTTCGTGAAACCGAATCAAGGCTTAATTCATCCAGGATAACTGGGAAATCCCGGCTTAATCCCTTATCTTGGTTTTGTGAAACAGGCCCCGGGACCAAAACACAACATGTGTAACATATACAGTATATTCCTTTAACCTTTGGTTTTATATATGGAATACTGAATCATTTTACTTCTTTAGGCCTCTAAAAACTAATAAAAGAAGGAAGAGGATCTCAGTCTCCAGTTGTTCCTCCAGCCGTAAAGCTGCATTTTGACAATTTAGTGCTTTAGTACTGATGTTGTTTCATGAACAAATATTCTTTAGAACAAGTGAAAAGTAACTGTCTGTAACAATCGATGAGATGAATATAGAAAAATCTATTTTCTGAACATATTTTTAATGTTCTTGTATCTGTCACAATAGGGCAACACATCAACCAAGCTGCTCGCAGCGTGTACAGTGAAGCAGTTTGTGTGTTGCCTTCAACATATAGTGCCAACACAGTTTGAAGGCTGGACTGTATGGGGACTTGCAGTAAATAATATGGCAGATGTTGTGTCTCAGGTATTGTTCTCACCAGCAGATGAGATGTCAGTGAAGTGGTCTTCGCCTTCCTCTGCATTGATGAGGTCATTCTTACTCTTCTTGGTCCTTTTCAGCACTGCAAATTCAATATGGAAAAAAATTAATCACACAGGTCGTAAGACTCCTTCTCTTTCTCTCACAATTATCTTATTATTTTTTGGGGGTCATTTTGGCCTTTGATTGATAGGACGGTTACAGACATGCAGCAAAGGACCGCAGGTCGGAATCGAACCCTGGGCTGCTGTGGTAAGGACTGAGCCTTGGTACATAGCGTGCACGCTCTACCAGGTGAGCTACCAGAGCAACCCAATTTCTCTTTTATTCAGCTTGTAGGGAATATATAATTACTTTTCCCCACTCTGCCCTGTGGCTGTGTCTTTATTCAAAACACTTTTCCATAATTTCTGCTTTTAGCACACTTTCAAATTTCGTTTCACTTACAAGTTTCACATGTAGCCGACTAGTTCACTATACTGTTCAGTTCATATACTGTATGGCTATAGAATGGATGGAGGTTTTAATAGGGCTGAAACAATCTTTAGATTTTGGACGATGGTCAACAAAACAAAAAATCTGAATATGTCAACTATATTTGGGAACCTGTGATAGACATTTGCTACTACTGGCATTTTATGTTTTTTATAAACATAATCATTAGTTGCAACCTAGTCTCGCTTTGCCAGACCATCCACACGCTGCGGAGCGGAGGAGGGTCTAGCTACTCCACACAGCATTCCGGGATGGTTTATTGGCATTTCTTTAGACCAATCACAATTGTCAAGCTAAACTCCGCACTGAGCCCCTGTAAAATAGTAATGCGAGAGAAAACTCAGATTGGACAGATAGTCTAGCTAGCTGTCTCAATTTACCAAGCAGAGATCTGAGGAGCAGTCAACCAAAGTCCACATAAATCCACCAGAGTTTAAAATTCCAAAACAAGGAAACGGACATCGGCGAAAATGCATGTATCCGGCGGAATTTCTTGCGGCACTGGAGCAATCCCAGAAGTGGAACGTCAGGGATATAGACTAGTTGCAACCCTACATATATTGTCATTGAGCAACAAATAGAGGCCTCCGATTCCAGCTAACATATGTGTGCCAGTTATAAAGTATCTGTGTTGTAAAGATACCATGTGCTATAATGAACTATAGTACTGCCAAATCTTCCACATTTCCTAGCTCACTGTTGGTGTTTTATAACTTAACACAGTTCAGTTTTGCTGTTGAGATTTATTTAAAATGTCAAAACTACAGAAAAGAGAAGAGCTTTAAAATTGTGTGAAGGGCCCTTGCACTCCCACGCTGCTTCTGAACTCCAGTGAGCCTCACTCTCTGTTCTTCATTATAATCTCATTACCCTTCCACCCTGGCACCCATAATCACTGTGACTGTTACCCTGGGTGAGGTTGCAGATGAGAGGCAGCATGGCCTTGATAAGAAGAGAATGCACACACACACACACACACACACACACACAAACATACACACCCACACCCATGCACATTTCAGCCATATACTGATAACGCAGTAGAAGCTGGTGGTAGGTCTAACATTATGCCAGTTACCCATACAGACATAAGTATAATCTACTAACATACAGGGCCCTATTTTAACAATCTGAAACGCAAGTATGAAACGCAAAACGCAAGTAGCTTTAACACGCCTCCTCTTTTCACTGAACCGCCCCCGGGAGCGCAAATACATTCCCTAATTTACCGACGTGCGTCTGTGGAGGGAAAAGTCCGCTGTGCGTCGGGTGCAAAATAGGAATGATACATGCGTCGGTGTACAAAGGCAATTGCGCTGAGTGCAAGATAGGGCCCATAGAGACAGAGGGCTAGATTTACTAACACTAAGCGCGAGTTTGCGCCTCCGTCTGTTTATGCGAGTTCGGTAATAGCGCCGCATGCTTCCACAGTTTGCGTAGTATTTATCAACCCTGACACCCATCAGGCAATCAGCGTCTTTCTCCGCCACTATACCGTAGGTGCGCTGTAGCAAAGCGGTACTGGTGCTATGATATGGCTGAGTGCAGACTGCGATATTCCCACTGCTGATGCTATGACTGTTTGAAATGATCCTGATGCCAATATTTGTAATGTAGCGAGGAGTTTAACAACTGGTGGAATGGGATGTGAACGCTGAGTGGGAGATTCAATTTCATCTTTGATTTCTTCCAGTAACTCTAATATTGCATGTCTGCTTGATCTGTAACGCTAAATTATGTTGTGTTCACTGACAAAGTGTGATTCTTCTGTTAAAAATATTTTCAGCCCCCGCCTATGTCCGTCTTGCTCAAATTGCTGTTGCCATTTCACCAGCGGCATAAAGCTCTACGAGGAAAAAACTTCGATTGCGGCTGGTTTAAAAGGCGGAGAATTTCCCCGCGCAGAATAGAGGCGCTCTTACTGACAGTCTTTGTAAATACCACGGAATATATAATTAGGTGCACTTTGCGCTTATCCTCCCACCTTTTTGGGTGGAACTCCCACTTTCCCCACGACCCTCCCACGAACACATATTGAAAGCGCAACTTGTCTCTTCTCGCTCATGTGGCAGACAATCTGCGATTTTACCCAAGTGCGCCCTGTTTGTAAATAGCCCGCATCGGTTACGTCCGTCTTTGCGACCAATTAGCGCCTGGAAACAGGCGCAAACGGCTTGATAAATCTAGCCCAGAGTGCATCGCATCATACTATGAAAACCACGCCCACCAGAGGGGAAAACCATTGGCGCCACAACATGCAAATAAGGCCTGAAACGCTAACAAAGTGCCTGTAGTTCTCTAAAATCATTAGATTTAAGCATGCCAACGGATTATTTTAGCAACCTATGAAGAAATGACGAGGGAAGACAACTAAGCTGTTGGTAAGCTAATGTTAGTCATGTGTTAACAAGCTAACACATTCGCTGAGTGCAAGATAGGGCCCACAGTGTAGTTTCAAAATGTGTCATTTGAACATGATTATACATAAAAAATTAGACTTTTTAATTGTTGTATAAAACAGGTAGCTCAAATCAAGCAATCTGATTGGTTCATAGCTGTGATATAAAAACCACATACAATGGCTATTGTTCGAATTCCTTTGCACAAAAAGTATCAGTCCGCGTATGAGGACAAAACGTTACATTAACAAACTGATAGCTGGTGCTGGAGGGGAGTTGTTCATCTGCACAACTACACTGCCTTATAACAGAGCTGGTTTAAAATGGGCCTAGTATCCTTTAGGTGTATGCTATATTTGGAATATTTATTTATTATGTTTAATAACATGAACGTTGGCTGTGTTCTATTCAAATGGAGTATATACCCTAATCTATCTGATTTTCTTGAATTGCATATTTAGCAGTTCATTAACAATTACATTTTTTCACCAAGTGGATGATAGGGTTGTGCCGATGGACAATATCATCGTCCATCGTGATGGCTGCCCGACATCACGATGGAGAGCAACCATCATGATGTGTTTCCCCCGTCAAACACACTAATCCTAGTCGCGGGCGCTGGACGGGAAATTGACAAGTGCGTCGGTTTTAAACTAGCAAAGACACAAAGACAAGATTGGCTGTAGTGATACATTCTCTCTCTCTCTCTCTCTCCCTGTCAGTTGTAGCTCGCTCTACCTTCTAGTAACGTTGGACACAGCGGTCTCGAGTGAGAGAGAAAAAAGCGTTAAAAGTGTAGCGCTATCACACTTTCCTTTCTCCCCTCATTGGACTAAGTTTGCCGACACTACTGTCTGTGTGCGTGCATCAATAAGTAAGTCTGAGGTCCTGTAGGTACGGGACGATGTTATGCAGGATTTATGAATGTACGTTAGCAACAGGCTAATTCACGAGGGTGCTATTTTATGTGTGAGCTAATATTGCGCATCTGTTCATGTGCGCTGCAAGAGTTATGTTTCTGATTATTGAATGCGTTATTCAGTGCAAACATAACCGTGAATGTAGTTTAAACTCAGTAATGATGGTATGTTAGGTTATTACTGTCGCTCTGTTGAAGGCAGACGTCCCACTGTACTGTCGTTACGCAGATCACGGACATCTGATTAACTTTACTGCACCGTAGTTAAGTGAAAGTAGGTCATGTTGTAAAACCTACCAGCAGGGCACCATTTACAGAGGGCATTTAAATGTATCTCTAATCGTTTCTATGTTAACTGTTGGCCCATAGTAGTAGGAAAAAATATTTCTGTAAAGCTACCGCTACCCCCCCCCCTCCGACGACGATATCATCGTCCATCACGATGTTTTACTTTAACCAATCTCACTGCACGCAATTGGATAACACTACAATCAATCACAACAACCACCAGTGGGTTTTCACTAAGCCCCATACGCTTAGCTACCAGCGGAGCTAACTGGTAGATTAAACTCTTGCCATACCTGGTCGGCAAAACAGCAAAAACATCCTTCTTGCAAAGGAGCGATTCAAGCGCCGTTTTCTGTTCCTCTTTTAGATAAAAGGCCAAGTCTCGTTCATTGTAGCGGCCAAAGCCATGTCAAACAACTGGTGTTCATCCGTAGCCATCTTGCAATGTTTACTAATGACTTTGACAGTGCAGCACTGTCATCATCTGTTTAGCTCGCCTCTGGACCGCCTATATCAGATACACCGATGTGATTGGTGCAGCTCGGCTACAAGGGCATAGTTAATGAGCATCATTACTGAATGCCAGAGTGACTCGCTGAGCAAATTCAAATTGTGCACTCGCAAGAACTCTGGATTTCCAGGGTACTGCTCTAGTGGTCTGAACCATAAAACAGACCATAGACTGTAACAATAATGGACAAAGCAGCAGTGATGTCACCCACTGTTACGGTTTCAATGGCACTGCACTAAGGGGGTCATCCCCATGTTCCCTCAGCCCTAATTTACCTCAGCCCTATGTTTCCTCATTTCTATGAATTAGGCCCTATGTTTTCTCAGCCCTATGTTCCCTCAAGGATTTCCCCCCAAATTAGGCCGTTTTCCCTCATTTCTATAAAATTTCTGCTGCATCAAAATTAGGCCCTATGTTCCCAGAGCCCACATACCCCCAACATGTGTGAAAGGGGCTTAAGAATCTCTGATGAATGTCTGTCGAATATCCAACTTAAACCGCCTGGTTTAATGGGATATATGTCAGACTTTTGAACAGTCGGAATAATGGGACGTCGGAATTGGGGCAGTCCCCCTTTGGATTGTAATCTCGCAGCACAATTTTAGGAAATTGTGTTTGTTAGTAAAGCACAGTTAAGGCTCAATTCTGCTCAACATTTGTGGGGATATGGATACAGACGAAGCCTACTGAACACTCAGTGTTCATTTTGTTCATATTTGTGCAATTTTGCTGGATGTTTCTGAATATGGACGAAACGGAGTAGTATAAGCATAATCCACACTATTAATTGTTAAGTCTGAGCTAAATGATTTTCTTTCCCGTGTTTATGAATTGAAAATGTATGTGTGTGTGTGTGTGTGTGTGTGTGTGTGTTTCCATCCGTGGAAAAAAAGGTTTGGCAGGTGACTCTTCATCATTTTTCTACTTCTTTCATCTGTGAAAACACATGAAAAGCAGGTGAAATTCTTAATTGTATTATTAAATCTGAGGGAACACAGGGCTGAGTTAATCGCTAAAGAGGGAAAATACCCCCCAAACAAAGTTCACGGCTATTTTAATGTAGACAGGGCCCCGGATACGCATTGCTAAGCCTCTGTCGTGATTGACAGATCAGATGTGTAGCCACACCCCTGAAACATGCCCTGCTTAATCGTCAATTTTAATAAAAACGTAACCATAATTTACTAAATAAACATCAGGTTTTATTGAGCAAGACTTGAAACTAACGATTGAGGATGGCAAGAACAGATAAATGCAGCAGTTTAAACAGCCAATGGCCCAGTGCAGACAAAATAAGCTAGCTGTCATTCAACAACTGCATCATCTCTGGTATATTGTGGTATATTTTCAAAAGCTAGTCTTTTCTCACCTGTCCACCAGGTGTTCTGTATTTTTATGCTGCTCTATGACACCTGTGGCCAGATGCATAAAACTCTGTGTAGAATCAAAAACTAAAACTGTGTATATGCACAAAGACAGAAATATGTATGCAGACGCATTCTTTTTGTCAGATTTATAAAGCCGCATGTAAGCCTGATGTAGTTTCATAAATCTCAATTGTGTAGCTGGGGGCACGTGCACAAGCCTCATTTCCATACTCACAGGTAATTAATTTAGAAACGCCCTTTAACATATATCTTTATAGCAAAGAAGCAGCACAATTTTATCGACTCCGTTGCATTGCTGAGGTTCAATTACAGCATCAGAGCAGCTGTCATTACACATGGCTGTGGCTTTAAATCATCAACCTTGATGGGTACATTTGCCTGGTTAGTGCAGTTTGTTTGGGCTGGTGTGAAAGCTGTCAATCAGTGGCGGCTGTGGCTCAGGTAGTAGAGTCAACCCCTCTTTTGGAAATTTATACCAAGCCAGTCTACATGGGTATATCCCTGGTCATGACATTCAGAGATCACCTGGGTCAAACCGGGAGCAATGCATAACAATTACCTTAAAGGAACATGCCGACTTATTGGGACTTTAGCTTATTCACTGTAACCCCCAGAGTTAGATAAGTCCATACATACCCTTCTCATCTCCGTTTGTGTGGTAACTCTGTCCGACGGCCCCACCGGTAGCTTTGCCTAGCTCAGATCCTGGAGGTAACAGGTTCCAACTAGCCTACTGCTCCAAATAAGTGACAAAAAAACGCCAACATGTTCCTATTTACATGTTGTGATTTGTATAGTCACAGCGTGTACAAATAAAAAGGTCACATGAGACACAGCCATCTTCTAACCGTATATAAACTGGGATCTATATTCTCAGAAAGGCGAAGCAGTGCTACTTCTGCTACTTGGGCGGAGTGATATACTTGCAGCACCTGAGAAGCCCAGAGCAGAGAGTAGCAATGCTTCGCCTTTCTGAGAATATAGTTCCCGGTTTGTTTACTGTTAGAAGATGGCTGTGTCTCATGTGACCTTGTCATTTGTACACGCTGTGACTATACAAATCACAACATGTAAATAGCAACATGTTGGCGTTATTTTGTCACTTATTGGGAGCAGTAGGCTAGATGGAGCCGCTTAGGGACTGTTCATTATTTATTTAAGGGGCCACCGGAGGAGTTTTTGGACCTTTAGTCAAATAGACATGACCCTCCCCTTGCCAGTAATAATTTTTCTATGACCCTCCAAAATGATTTGGAAAAACGACATGACCCTCCCCCAACAATTTATCGCTACCTTCTTCGGTTTGTGCTTGGCAAAGATGTAGAGATTTTTGTTTTTTTTTACAGCAATAACATCTGCATTCTCCTCTTATGCATCATACTCCTCTGTTATGGTGTGGGGGCCATTTCAGTAGATTTACTCACTAACATTGTTGTGGAAACACAATAAGCATGGAAACTATATGCACACTTCCTGCATTACTGCATTACTTCAAACACTAAGTTACTCCTCTAGTAAACTAGTATTCACATGAAATAAAACAATAAAACATTGAGACCATTCAGCAAGGCACTCTGGGTAACATTCAACACACAAACTGGTTGCTATGGACTCGTCACTAGGCTTCCTCCACTTCACCGTTTAAACAAAGTGGAATAAACCAAATCTAAGTAAGTCCAAATCTACACAAAACCCGCAATCAACTGTAAGCTGACATCAAATGTGGCATTTAGGAAACCTTTATTGCAACCTTGGCACGGTAAGATGTCCAGACTAGCAACAGTCATTTTCGGTTTTTTGCGTCCTGCTGCTCCCATCGTCAGCCAGGAAATATTTTTTTACTAAAGCAGTATATGAAATCAGATTACCTACCACCATTTAGTTGTTTTGTGTTATTTAAGATATATATAAAATATCTGGTCATGCCAGACGTAATTATTCCACTCATTTTTTAAACAATGCAATTATTCGTATCAGCCACCAGGGGAGCAGTGCCCCTGCTCCCCAGCAAACTCATGGGTCAGACCCATCTGGTAGCGAAGGAGGGCCGAGACTGAGAGCTACATGGAAAAATAATATGAAATATGCACCAAAAATATAAAAATATGCACCAAACAAGCCACTTTGAAATTTTGCTGTTTCTATGAATACAAAAGTTGGGTGAGAGAATGTCCACTATTGCCTTTAATGTAATGGCCTCCTGAATTGAAGAAATCTGTGTTAGTTTTCAATGGTTAGATATTGAATTTACTAACTTCACAATTGATTCTGAAGATGTGAACTCACCAGAGTTGTTGTTTTTCCTTTTGTACCACGCTCCATCCAAAGATTTCTCCTCTGCGTTCTTGTCTTCCTCGGCCAGCATCACCTCCTCTGAAACACAAATACCACACCTGAATTAAAAGTCATAATCTGGCCATATATGTGTCAACATCAATTACCTCAAAACTTTTTATTCAAATGTGTGTTCATCTGTTTCTGACCTGCTTTGCAGATCCACTCCAGGTACCCAGTTAACTCTCTCTCTATTTGCTGTTGTCTGCGGAGCTTCAGGAATTCTTGCCTCTTCTCCACCCGCTCTCGCTCCTTGGCAAACTCCCTGTAAAAACCACACAAACACACACACACACACACACACACACACACACACACACACACACACACACACACACACACACACACACACACACACACACACACACACACACAGACAGACAGAAATGTTTGTTGGACCTGACAAGCCAACACACAGACCCTGGAGCATTCTACTGTTGACAGTTATACAGCAGAATGGCTTCCAGCAGGTAAGACAGACTCAGTGTCCTGTCATGTTGTGGACAAGCTGAACTTATCGTCAACAGCAGGATGCTCTCAGATGTCAAGACGCAACAAAGACTCAGAAATCCTTACCACAGTAATAGATCCCAACCCATTGACAGCTTTATTTGGGGTCCTTCCGGAAAATGTTAAACTTACAGCTTTAGAGAGGGATAATATTGCACTTTGCACACTGTTGGCTAGAAGACTTATACTAATAAACTGGAAGCTGCCATCTCCTCCAACCTACCATCAGTGGATTTTTGACCTACTTTTTGCCCTCAAACTTGAAAAGATTAAATTTGGAGTTAGAATGAAACCCAAACTTTTCTTGAAATCTTGGAGCCCTTTTTTGGATTATTTCAAGGAGACAAACTCTGGATAAAACCCTTTTTTCTTTTCTCTCTCTGATTTATTTAGTTGTTTATATGTATATGCATATGTTACTGTGATTATATGTTCATTTGTATGTATTTATTATGCTTGTATAATTTTTTTTGGCTTTTTGTTTCCCCCTTCATTTCATTATGCAACATTCTGATACTTGTACTGTGCTTGAGAAGTTTTTCTTAATAAAAAAAACAAAAAAAAAGAAACTGAGACTTGCTTAGTACGACCACTATTAAGCTGTGCTTGAAGCTGTTGTCCTGTGAGCCGCCTATCACGCAAGCTGTTGACTCTCAGAAACTTGTCTTCTGATTCGATTGTGGCTTTGGGTCTGCCAGACCTCTTCCTGTCAGAGTTTCCCCAGTTTCTAAGTGCCTTTTGATGGTGAAGAATACTGTACTCACTGACACCTTGACTTTCTTCACAATTTCTCTGTAGGAAAGACCAACATTCTTAAGTGTTATGATGGTCTGTCTCTCATCCATTGTTAATTGCCTTTTTCCCGCCATTTTTATAGCAACACGCTACTTTCTAAAATTTCAATAAAAAACTAAAAAAATTGGGGTGTTCTAAAACTTTTGACCAGTAGCGTATGTTTACATGATTTTTTAGACAATGAAAGTAAAAAAATGTGTCAAACTACACTTATCTAACTCTAACTAGGTTGACTCTTATAAACTATGTATTTTGTACAAAAACAAACAACAACCACGTTATGTCCTTTAGAACAAAAGCAAAGTAGAAGGAGAATGATTATTGGGACAGTCTAGTAGCCTATGGGGTTACGAACTGCATCTCCCTGGTTTGCATCATGAGACCTTTGTTTGTTGATACTTATCTAATTTAAACAGAGAAAAAATTATTGTGTATTGTTTATTTATTGTGAGAAGATTATGGCGTTTTTCCATTACATGGTACCTGCTCGACTCGCCTCTACTCGACTCTACTCGCCTCGACGCGCTGTGCGTCTGTTTTCCATTGCAGATTTTAGTAACGCCTCAG
This sequence comes from Perca fluviatilis, assembly GCF_010015445.1. Lineage (NCBI taxonomy): Eukaryota > Metazoa > Chordata > Actinopteri > Perciformes > Percidae > Perca > Perca fluviatilis. The sequence goes on from NC_053117.1 coordinate 12,384,268, forward strand.
CGTGGCTGGTCGTCATAGCGACTGCCGTGGGCGTGGCTTAGTAGCGTTGCTTTTCCACGACTCATTTCCTGGTTCTCCGTCTCCGTAAACAACATGATATCAAAGAGATAGTTAACGTTTACTGCTCCAGATTTCCCACCGTGGTCAGAAAGAACAGGGGAGACACTTTGTTTCTCTCACATATATATGACTCTCTCACTTCTCCCTCGCTCACCAGCTCCCCACACACACACATCACACATGCACACACCAGCGCACAAGTATAAACATCAGGCCACTTGTATGCTACGGAGAAAGCTCTGCGTGGAACCGCTGGCTAAACTATTTAAAAATGCCGTCTCTCGCTAGCAATGCAGTGATCAGTGACGATTCTTTCCGACCAGTCAGCAGCCTGCAGGGTTTCACGTCACATTTTCGGCTCGCCTCAGCTCGCTTGGAACCTCAGCTGAGGTGGTACTAAAAAAAGTATCTGTTAGCAGGTACCAGGTACTTTTTTTCGTAATAGAAAACCAAAAAAGGCGAGTAGAGTCGAGGCGAGTCGAGCAGGTACCATGTAATGGAAAAGTGCCATTAGATGTTATCCTTGCTATAGCCAGTTAAAAGAAATTGTAATAATATTACATTGTTTTTGTTACATTACTCATTTGTTTAATAAGAACATGATATCCTTTGCCACTGTATTGCTTTGGCAACATAAGGTTGTTAGGTAGTTAGTTGTTGTGTACTTACATTATCCCAAAATGTTTTCAACAATGTTTCACTTTTTTGATACATTTTTTGTTGCCATTTTGGTCTTAAATTGATAGGACAGTTGTAGAGAGGTATGACTGGAGAGAGATGGGGAAGACATGCAGCAAAGGGCCGCAGGATGGAATCAAAACATAAGCTGCTGCAGTAAGGACTGGGCCCAGAGCTGTATAGTAACGAAGTAGAACTACTTCACTACTCTACTTAAGTACTAAAAGGCTGTATCTGTACTCTACTGGAGTATTATTTTTTTCTCCTACTTCCACTTTTACTTGAGTACATATTTTCGATGAATGAAATACTTTTACTCCGATAGATTTTTTATGTGCTGCATCGTTACTCGTTACTGTTGTGAATTCCTCACACTACGGAGACTGTGTAGGTTAGTGTGTGTACGTTAGCTACGTACGCTGATTACGTAAGAAATCCCCGAGATCACATCGTGTTTCTTTTCATTATGGTTGCCCATTCAGAAGTCAGAGACGATGTAAGTTTGTACTCTTTCTATTAAGCTGTTGCAGCAGATTAATCTATTCCTGAGTTGTTTCAGTCTGCAGTGAGTACTGAATGTTAACCGTTTGACCCTGTGATGTGAAGCTGCTAGTTTATCTGTATTTTGCTAGCTTGCTCATTCCGAACTCGTAAAATAAGTACGTTTGGTCAGTGGCCTTCAGCGTCTGATGCGACGAAAAAGGCACCCTTCGGCGTATTTGTGTAACGTACTGGGGAGAGCTGCAGTTGGATGAGATTTAGCGAGTGGTATGTAAGGGGAAATTGCTGCGTAAGGAGGCTGCTTGGAGTGGTGGATGGGTAAAACACCGGACTTTCACTCAGGAGAGTGTGGCGTTTTTGTTTCCCCGTCTCCGGCGTGTTTCCCGGCTTTTGAGGCGTCCTTCCCCGGGTTCGCGTCCCGCGTGTGGCGTTTTGTTTCCCCGTCTCCGGCGTGCGTTTCCCGGCTTTTGAGGCATCCTTTCCCCATTGTTTTTCTTCTAAACCCAACCTCCGCGATTCCGTTATTGTCGCGCTTCACCCGTGGCCGTCTCCCGGCGTGTGAGGCGTCTTCCCCCGCTTGGCAATAGTGGCGACCAAGCACGTTTACATGAGACGCTAAAGGAGACTTTTAACGTCAATAAGAACGAGAAAGGCTCCTGATCGAACGTCCTGCTTTCTTGAATAACTAAATAATACAATACTTGTACTTTTACTTTCAGTACTTGAGTAGTACATTTTTAAATAAACTACTTGCAATACTTAAGTACAAAAAATGTTGAATACTTTAGTACTTCTACTTAAGTGTTGTGCTTAAAGAGCACTTCTACTTCTACTCAAGTCACTTTTTTGATAGAGCACTTGTACTTTTACTCAAGTCTGGGTCTCTAGTACTTTATACACCTCTGACAGGGCCTTGGTACATGGGGTGAGCCACCAGTTCACCCCACAATGTTTACTTTTAATTTAATCGTTTTAATTTTGTCATTTGGTTGCCTGTCAATGGTGTCATAACCTTCAACACGCTCGTAAGTTCATTTTATGATTGTTTTGACCACAGTTAACAGCCCTGGGCTAACTCACAAGTACATTTGCAACATAACTTTAGCTGTATGGGTAGTTAATAATCTAATGCGATTCCCTCAGGGAACAGACCATATCAAACCCTAGATGCCCACATATGGCCGAAATCAAGCGGCAACAGCGGCCATCTGGACGTCTCTGTTCAGCCCAGTAGATGCCGCCCTCCACCCCAACCCCCACTGGTGAAGTAGATCTCCCAGATTTTTTTCAGCACCGGGGGAAAATATAAATATATTGTGATATTGTGGTTTAAGCTGCTGGATAATGTTAGCTTGCTTGCTTGCTTGCTAAAGTGTCAGCTAACACCACAAATAGAATCTAAGTAATTATGTGGGAAAACTGCAGCTATTTCTTTAGAATGCCATGACGTGAATAAACACACAACTTCACGACGTCAAGGTCCTTCTGTACATCCGTGGTTTCTATTGAGAGACCCCTAGCGGCAGAAAATTACGTATTGTATGTATAAATGAGCTAGGAATTTAGATATGCGAGAGGTGACAGACATAGAGACCAATAAAGAAAGACGGAGAGAGAGAAGAAGAGAAAGGAAGACAGACTATTGAAATAACAAAGCAAAGGATCTCAAGTCTACCCGTGCTGCTCAGTGATTGGTGTCTCCTACACAGCGGAGGGGAAAGCTCTATTCTGCATTGCAGTGGCTGTCTGCCTGCCTTCCTGAGGGGCTGTGTGTGTTTGTGTGTGTGTGTGTGTGTGTGTGTGTGTGTGTGTGTGTGTGTGTGTGTGTGTGTGTGCATTTGTATACGTGCCAGTGAGTCTAAATCTAATCTTGTGGTTTCATATCGTTCTCTCTATGTGTTTGCAGTGCATCTGTCTGTTTTGGCTGGTTGTACAGTGTGTGTGTGTGTGTGTGTGTGTGTGTGTGTGTGTGTGTGTGTGTGTGTGTGTGTGTGTGTGTGTGTGTGTGTGTAAATTAGATAATTACAAGCATTTACACACACACAGTTCACATTTTTTCTCCTCCATTCACACAAATTGCAGTAAAATATGCATATGTATAAAAATACACCCAGATTCTCCTCTAAATGCTGCTTTACTGCACTTCTGTTGGAAGCTGCATTATCATCATCAAACCAAAGCATTCAAAATATATTGCATACGTACAATATAGTAGTATTGTACGTATATTGTGTATTCTATCATGTATTTTTTTTTTATTATTTGTATTTATTATAAGGATCCCCATTAGCTGACGCCTAGACAACCAGCTAGTCTTCCTGGGTTCCAAAACAACATTTAATCAGACAATATTAAAACATGTTATGACATATACAGAAAAGAAAAGCAATAAAAGAAAATTTATTAAATTAAATTAATTATATAATTAAAATTAAATAAAAACAATAACTAACCAAGCAAATAGAGAAATATTTTGAAAACAAAGTTTATATATTAGTTATATATTACAGTATATTACATGGCTAACATTAAACGTACAATATGTAACTTTCTGCCACTAGGGGTCTCTCAACCAAAACAATGGACGGTAAAACTTGACTTTTGATGACGTTGGGAAGTTGCGTAGAATTATGGGAGTTTTAAGTGTTAAACACTTTCGCTGCCAGTTAGAATGCATCAGTTCACGGACGAGTTTACCCGTTCAAGTTTATTCACGTTACGTTTATTCATTCTAATAAAATAGCTGCAGTTTCCCCAACATAATTACGTTTTTCTTGATTAGATTTATTTGTAGCTGACCAGTTAGCTCGTGAGCCAGCAAGCTAACAGTAGCCAGCAGCTAAAACACAAAATATTTCACATATCAGTGTCACCTTTTGGATCGTTTCAACACCGCGCGGACGGGGTTTTTGTAACGCTGAGCTAGCTACTAAACGAGGCTGAGAGACAGGTGTGGGTGGGGATTGTCGGGGAATCTCCGACAGCGGGCGAGGACGTTCGATGCCGGTGTGTGCAGCAGCACAACAACATCTCCCAGCTGCCGAATTATCTCCCCTTCACTTTTCAGTAATCTTAACTTTTCGTTTTGGTGCTTAACTCACCTTTTGTCAGGTTAATTTAGCTAACCGTAAAGACAGCTTAACGCGAAGAGGGGAGAATTCGCAGGGAGGAGATTTTCAGCACATACACCGGTAGCGCTGCGGAGATGTAGCTAGCTAACTCTATGGATGGCCGCTGTTGTGACTCGGTGCCTGGTCTGATATGGTCCGTTTCCCGACGTTTTATTAAACTGCCGTTAGCGTCGTAAGCACCAGGCACTGGAGATAAGTTCTGGCCGGGGGGTTGCTGTAATAAAAGTAGCTGGCTGATAGCTGACTGGGGGCTAACGATAGATAGCTAGCTATATGTCCCAGGGCTGTTGTCAGCTGTCATCCCCGACTGAGTCTCTCTGCGCCGGGGGAGTGAGGCAGACAAACCGGGGTGTTCTAGCTGGCTAAATTAGCATTAGATTAATCGTCTATCTATACAGTTAACGTTGCTAGTGAAGTTATTCGTGGGTTAGCCCAGTCCTGTTAACTGTGGTCGAAACAGTCATACTAAAGCGTGTTGAATGATGTTGTAACCTCATAATGTTACCCACAAAGCATTAGCATCAATGTTAGCTACTTGTCGATATTGAACTTTCAAAATAAATAAGGTATCTGTTGTATTACTGTGATAAAAAGTGGGATGTAATTAATCACAAAATTATGCTTTATGGCCAAAAAAAAAGCAGTATTAAGGTTACAAGTATTTTTTTTCTGTGACATTGCATGATTTACAATTACTCCTGAACGTATCATCTTGGTGCCAGTGTTCTGACGGAAGTTAGAGTAACTGGAGGGTGAAAGGTTATATGACGCCACTGACGGGCGACTAAAGGAAACGTGCCGTGTCTGAAAATAAAATAACAGATTTCTCTGGGTTTGACATTTGGTGGAAACATTTGGGATAGTGTAAGAACACAACTCATAAAAATATATAACATAGGTATGGTCATTTTTAGACATTTTTAAGCAGAAATGTTACATATTGTACCTTTAAGGTAGCTCACATAGACAAAGAAGAAAATCAAATATTTTTAACTCATGATAAATAATTTAAGTGAAGGTAAGATTTTACTTTCTTTTTAAAATGTACATTTCCTGTGATAAAACGAATGTTACTTGGGATATTATTCCACAAAGAACTTGCTCTGTAAATGAAAGTTTTTTTCAGGTTATTGGATTTTGGTAAAGGTGCAAACATCTGCAAATTCTCTGTAAGTATCATCTGTAAGTTATGTTATCAAAAATAAATGATGGTGTCTGAGTTTGAATAACAGAGTGCAACAAAGTAAGCACATTTTTTCAACAATCAACCATTTCATTTCATTCATTTTTCATTTCACATTCATGCATTTTAACAACATTGGACCTAGAATTGCACATCAGCAGAAGTCTAACAGCTTTGTTTTGTGCTACTTGAAGTTTTCTAAGTAGGGTTTTTGAAGGAGATGACCAGATTACTGAGCAATAATCCAAGTGGCAGAGAACTAAAGAGCAACCAATTTGTCTAAGCAAAAAAGAGGGTAGAAATGGTGAGCATTTCCTTGTGGTGGCAACTGCTCTGCCCATCTTAGAAACCATGTAGTCAATGTGATGGGATCACGACAATGCAGTATCAAGCCGTAGTCCTAGAAGCTTAACTTTATTTACTTGTTTTATAGATTGACCTGCAACTTTAAGATTCAGTTCAGGCCAATGTGCTAATTTATATTTAGAGCCAAATATCATGCAGACTGTTTTTGATGCATTAGGCACAAGTTTGTTTGAGTTTATCCAATTAAGTACGATGTTGAGCTCGCTAGATAGAACATACCTGTCAAGTTTTGGATTTGAAAATAAGGGAAATTTTCCGGTGCCCACCTCGAGCAGTCCCACCACCCCAACCAAGCTCCAGTATCCCTTACATTTTAAGACAGGTGTACAAGAAAGCTAAAATCACCACTTGATGCAGAATGCTGAAAACATTTACAATTTATAACATTGCTTGTCTTTACATTTAGCCTACATTTTATTTTCATTCCACACATTCTTTTCATTTCATATTGCTTTTCTTTTACAGTTTTTCTTTTAATTTCACGTAACTTTTCTTTAGTGAGTTATTGTACAAATTTGTTGCAGACTTTGCATTCTTTAAGACGTTTTGGTATGGAGCTAGATTTGTTTCTTTATTACATGCGAGAAAATAAATGATCTGAGAGGAAAAAAAAAGTTTGAGAGCAAAAGTTATCACACTGATAGCAAAAAAGCATTTTATGAGAGAAAAAAAAATATTTGAGAGAAAAAGTTTTCATACCAACAGCAAAAAATAATAATATTTGAGACAAAAAAAAGTTTTGAGAGAAAGTATTTTCTCATAGAACATAAAAAAATATAAATTTGAAATTTTTTAAATTATTTCTGAGAAAAGAAAATCTCTCTCAAAATACATTTTTAAACTCTCAAATATATATTTTTGCTATCAGTGAAAACATTTTCTCTCAAAAAAAATGTGTTTCTCTCAAAACGTTTTTCTTCTTGCTCTCAAAACCTAAGTCTTTGCTCTCGATGCAATTTCTTGCTCTCGTGTCAGGATTTTGCTCTCGCTGTGAAAATAATGTCATGGGCGGGGCCACGTTCCTATTGGCCAGTCGGGTGAGCACCGTCTTGTCTTGGGAGTCGAACTGAATCATTACACTGGCTGAGCAAGCTCAGCATCACTGAAGATTAAACATTAAATAGGCTAACCCTAAATGTAAGCTAGTTTGCCATTACTGATGCGTTTGTCAGATTGACATGGACAAAGAATAGCACTCATATTCATGAATGTGTATTATATTATTAGCATGCTAATTGCTAGAAAAGCTAATCGCTAATTAGCCATCATGCTAGGTAAACTTGCAAACTCACCTGGTTTGTACCATTTTTAAATCAAATGCCAAATGAATATGTTGATTTAGATAGTTTCACTCCTTATTTAGTGAGCTAGTTTCTACCTTTGCCCTTGCTAGCCTCAAAGCACCTGAAGAGTAACTGCTTGTTCATCATATACAACCTCCTGTACAACTTTCAGCTAGTCTGCATGGAAGGTGGCAACCCTATAGCTAGCCAACGTTAGATAGTGATTGATATACCGTTTGAAAGTGTCCCACCTAGTTTTGTGTAAAATAGTCTTTGTATGGTTGTTGCACTACACGTTTAGCTACATTGCATGTGTAGCTTGCAAACTCAGCTACACAGGGTTTATTCTAAATATTTTTACCATCTAGCCGAGGTCTAGAGCTGACAAAGTAAATTGCAGATCTAGAACTAAGGCTGAATCTCAATTCTCATCTTACCTCTTCCCCTTTGTCTCACCCCTAGCCCTTGTCCCTCGAAACGGTAAGGGCTAGAGGTGAAAACATACTCCTATGAAATGAGACGCCACTTGGGTACATGATCATATATACTTAGGTCTGTTTGCAATCAATATTTCTATACACTGCATGGTGTGTTGTATATCTGTTTCAGTTATCACTGTTTTGAATGTCATTGATGTTCAGAAACACTTTTTGTTAACAAAAATGTCTTTATTTCCCAAAAAAATAAACATAACATGCAAAAACATTATAGAAAAATGTAGAGAACCATTATCAACTATTAGAACAATAACTTACATGTCACACTAAAAAAGGCACTCAAATGTATAAAACTAAAAGACACACAAGACCACAAACAAACAAAACTACAGCTATTCTGAAATTCCAGACCATAGTGTGATGCCTGTTGGCCAGTAACCTTTCCCTTCAACCCTTCTTTCATTAGTGTCCTGTATCTTTACCAACAACAATGTACAGGTACATGAACAGGAATGAATTACACATGATTACTGCTCGTTTTCAGCCAGAAAGTGGATCAGCTGCTGGGTTTCCTCCGCGTCCCTGTGTGATACAAGACGGTATATGTAAAGCATGTGTCTCCAAAGCAAGTAGTGTTATGCACTGATATCAAACGAATTTCGCGCGCGCTAATGGAGTTTAGTTAACAATGTAGACATGCATGCAGTCAAGGCAGAGAAACGCGGATTGTTGTGCAAATCAGCAATGTAACGTTAACGTTAAGGTTAGCGTTAGCATAGCAAGCTAGCGATTTTTAAAAACGTTTCAGTTACAAATATAGTTGTAAATATCTATGTACAGGATTGTGTAGAGCACAAAACAAGACTGTCGTAATTTTTAAATCAATTCTTTAAGCCGAAAATACTTACATTTATGTGTCTCTCTGGTCGACCTGGCAGCCGTTGTTCCTTGTTGCGCAATGTATCTGGATACCCCTGGCTGGCATTGCTCAGCCAGTGTAATGATTCAGTTCGACTCCCAAGACAAGACGGTGCTCACCCGACTGGCCAATAGGAACGTGGCCCCGCCCATGACATTATTTTCACAGCGAGAGCAAAATCCTGACGACGAGCAAGAAATTGCATCGGGAGCAAAGACTTAGGTTTTGAGAGCAAGAAGAAAAACGTTTTGAGAGAAACACATTTTTTTTAGAGAGAAATTGTTTTCACACTGATAGCAAAAATATATATTTGAGAGTTTAAAAATGTATTTTGAGAGAGATTTTCTTTTCTCAGAAATAATTTAAAAAATTTCAAATTTATATTTTTTTATGTTCTATGAGAAAATACTTTCTCTCAAAACTTTTTTTTGTCTCAAATATTATTATTTTTTGCTGTTGGTATGAAAACTTTTTCTCTCAAATATTTTTTTTTCTCTCATAAAATGCTTTTTTGCTATCAGTGTGATAACTTTTGCTCTCAAACTTTTTTTTTCCTCTCAGATCATTTATTTTCTCGCATGTAATAAAGAAACAAATCTAGCTCCATATTTTGGAAGGAGTGTATTTGTGGGCTGGGCCAGAGTGGTTTACAGAGTGGTTTACATGAGAGTAGAGCGCAAACAGTTCTGTTGTCTAACGTCATCCTATTCTCTGTAACAATCTTTTGTACCATGCTAAACACCCTTTCTCAACGTGCATTGCCATGGGGAATGCATAGTTAAGCCTTCATAAGTTTTGGCAGCGCACCGTCTCTGTCGTAGCGTCCATCATCCGTCTCTGTTTTTTTTTCTTCTTTTTTTCCCCCGCGTTGTCACTCATCATCTGACCTCACACACTAACCTCGCGACAACTGCCACCTACAGTACCTGTAGTAGGCTACTGCAGGTGGCAGTTATCGCGAGGCTAGTGACAGAGCTCAGATTGGGAATGTTTTTTTTTTTTTACTCCGCTCGGGCCCGGGGTATTATTATTTTTTAATAACACAGGTCAAAATACGGGTGATTTACGGGAAAATACTAATACGGGAGGACGGCGGGAAAGAAGGGTAAAATACGGGACTTTCCCGGCCAAAACGGGATACTTGACAGGTATGAGATAGAACCTGATTAAGCTTGGAGCATGCGGAAGGGGCATAACGGAGGGTAGAATCATCAGCATACATTGTCAAACTTGCTTGCCCAATTGCAAGTGGCAGATCATTGGTAAAAATTGCAAAAAGAAGAGGCCCAAGGCAACTCCCCTGTGGAACACCAAAGTCTAACGGTACAGATCCATTAGACCGTGCTACGCTTCTGTCGCGCCGCGCTCCACTCTATTCCTATGGGTGACATCAAGCGACTTCAACGCGCCTGCAAAGCATTCAGGGAAGGCGGTGCTGCATTGGAAAAAATGCTGCATGTCAAAAAGCTGGCCGATGCCCAGCTTTATGCAAATGAATCCGTTGAACGCGACGCGACTATCCAGTAGAAGTAGACGAAAATCTTTCAAACTAACCTTTGTCGATTTGAAATGAAGACAGATTCAGCAACTGCATGGTCTATTTCTCGCTTAAAATGTTTTCAGAAACACGTTTCGGTGAACTATTTTTGTAAAATACGAGATTGTATTCTCAACGAGCCGCCATGACACTGTTGAAAATCTCAAGTAGCCAGCCCCGCGTTCGTCCAATCAGCTGCTGGTCAGGGGCGTGGAGCATTAACCATGGCTGTATGACATCGCGACACAACGCTTCAGTCGTGTCGGACAAATGGATCTGTACCGTAACGCCTTGCTGTTTGAAAAAGTGCCATTGTAATATACTCTTTGTGATCTACCGGACAGGTAACTTCTTAACCACAAAATAGCTGAGTGTTTAAAACCATAACACCATAACATTGGCATCATCTCTCAAAACCATTAGATTCTTTAATCTATCCACAGAGCACCAATTAAGAGATCATGATCAAATACATCAAACGCAGCACTGAAATCTAGCATAACTGTGCCCACAAGCATCGACCTGTCAATTGATGCAAGCCAGCTATCAGACATTTGTAACATAGGGGTGCCAGTAGAGTGACCAGTTCTACAGTTTATGCATTTTGGAACATAGAGGTTAAACCATTTGTAGAAAGATAGTCTTGAATTTCCACAGACACAATTTTTCTAAAAGTTTACTAAGTACAGGCAAAATGCTGATAAGTCTGCTGTTTGGACCATTAAAAGACTTTTTGTCTTTTGGAATAGTAGAAATATTTCCTTCTTTCCATAATGTTGGACAACACCACTGATCAAGCATCTATTAAAAATATGAAATGTATGTAAGCCAGAGATGGCAAAAGTACTCACTTCCCGTACTTAAGTAGAAGTACAGATACTTGTGTTAAAAAATACTCTGGTAAAAGTAGAAGTACTAATTTAACTTCTTTACTTAAGTAAAAGTAACAAAGTACAGGCTTTGAAATGTACTTAAAGTATAAAAGTAAAAGTAGCCTTGCGAACTTACAACCACTTTTTATGCAAAGCTACCTGGACCACACACGTTACTAGAGTGCAAGATGAGAAACTTCAGTGGACATAAAAACCAGGCTCTTTATATGCCATTGTCTACATTTTAAATGGATGTCTGCCAAACATCACATATATGATTATTGTGAGTAGCAAGATATGAATTCAATTGTGATTCTGTGAGAATTCAGATCCAGTTTCTCTTTTTTAATCGTCCCCTTAACATTTAAAGGAATACATGTATGTGTGTGTGCTCAAATATAGAAAGAAAATAAAGGATACAATATGAATTACTAAACATAGATTAATTAAGAAGTTCCCCATACTTTTAGAGTTACACAGCACATTGTCCAGGAGTCATACTTGATGCCTCCTAGCCTATCTCAAACATCTCTCTCAGATAAGGCCAGGGATGGGATTGGGAATGTCTTGCTGCTTGTCTGCCTAATCTCTGGGATCTCTGTTTTCTTCATTTTCAATCATGTCGCCGTCCATACTACTATGTGCTAACGTTACCGCCATCAAGCTGCAATTATTTGCCGCAAATGAATGCAGAATGCGGCCGAATCTGTCGAGTCGTCTTGTAGTGCGTTACATGCAACGTAGCCTACAGTATATTCCCATCCAATTAGATTGAATTCGGTATTGATCACGGGAAAAATAATAACGGTAACTCCAGTGAAATTATTTGAAACTTGCTAGTGAGGGGTCCAGGTTGGTCCGTGTACTTTTTCGTTCATTCGATTTTCATTTCATAAACAGACTTAAAAAACAAAAAACGAATGGTTATTTGATTTTCGTTTTAAAATACAACAATTGAAATTGAAATACAAGGCATTTTTTTCCTTTTCATGGTCAAAAGGGGATGGGAGAAATTAAAAATATGCTGTGATTTTCATTTTCTATTTCATATAACAAAAATAAAATCACTCGGAAATAGAAATGAAAAAAGGTTTTTTTTTTCATATTCAGAGACCGGATGTTGTCATTTCCAAGGCAACAGCGCCAGCATAGTCTACCAGTGTTGCTTTCAGCCCAGGCTAAAATTACTTTGGAAACCTGTGCTCTTGATAATGCTTGGGGGGGGATTTTATTTCATAATGTCACATGTATTTATTCCCCTCTCTCCCTGTCTCCCTCTGACTCTCTGTCTCTACCCGCCGCAGACAACTTCGCCCCAATCGAACCAGCTGAGGAAACAGACTTTCGGTTCACCGGCTGCAATGCAACTTACGACCCACCGTTAACAATCCCAGCAAACTTTCTGTTGCTGATCTGGCAGAGTCACCGGCAGTTCGGGATCAGATCATGGGGATCTGACCTCCGGTGCTGGGTCTATTATAATATTAGCTGCTGTTGCAGCTAGCTAGCAGCTAGCCACCAGCCCTGTGACCTCGGTCCCCGCGGTTCGCTCCCCAGTGTTGACTGACTCTGGTCCGTCTGCAGAGCTGAGTTACCCGCTCTAGCTGAGCTGGGAATCTGCCGCGCTCGTGATTTATTCATATTTTATTTTATTTGCGATAGTGATATGCTATGATGCACTGATGTCAGGCAGGCTTGCTGCTGCTTTTAGTCTGAGTCTGTGAGATAACCAAACTTCCCTTAAATATAACGTGCATATAAATAGATGGATAAATAAAAGTCCCTCGAAATACATAGTAAAACATACATGTATTTAGGCTATTGAAGTATTATGAATAAAGCCTGTATTTCATGATCTATTTCATAGCCATATGTATATTTATGTAAAGGGGGGCAAAAAACGGAAGTTATAGGCTACAGATTCCCTCAGCAGCAGCAGGGACATTCTAAAAAAAGCTTAACGGTAGAAAAAGCTTAACTTTAATGTACCTAAACAATGATCAATCAAATATCAGTCAGTTATCAGTCAGATAACGTCCATAAACCTTTGTGTTAGAATTTTTTGATCACTGTTTATAAACAGTGATCAAAAATCGCTTAACGTGAAAAAGCTTAATGGTTAACTTACGTTAATTTTTCCCTTAAATGAAGGCAGAAACCCTTAATGTCAGTTAACGTCCATAATAATTGTACTTTGGGTTAGATTTTTTAGTTTTTCAGTGGTTATGAGGAGCAATATGAGAGAGAAATTTGGTAATCCTTGATCATTGCTCATTGATCATAGAGCAGGTAACGCCACCGCTCTGCAGAGTCAGTCCGGGAGCGCGCAAGCACGGGGACCGAGGTCACAGGGCTGGTGGCTACCTGCTAGCTAGCTGCAGCAGCAGCTAATATTAGAATATTAGACCCAGCACTGGTCTGATCCCTATGATCTGATCCCGAACCCCCGGTGACTCTCTGCCAGATCAGCAAGCTTAACGGCAGCAACAGAAAGTTGCTGGGATTGTTAACGGTGGCGTAACGGTAACGTTACAGCCGTGAACCGAAAGTCTATTTGCTCCGCTGGTTCGACTCTCTTCGGGCGAAGTTGTCTGCGGTGGGTAGAGACAGGGAGGCAGGGAGAGAGGGTAATAAATACATGTGACATTATGAAATAAAATTCCCCCCAAGGATTGTCAAGAGTATAGCTAGCTAGGTTTCCAAAGTAATTTTGGCCTGGGCTGAACACTGGTAGGCTAGGCTGGCGCTGTTGCCTTGGAAATGACAACATCCGGTCTCTGAATATAAAAAAACAAGCCTTTTTTCGTTTCTGTTTTCGAGTGATTTTATTTTTGTTATATAAAATAGAAAATGAAAATCACAGCATATTTTAAATTTCTCCCATCCCATTTCGACAATGAAAAAGAAAAAACGCATTGTATTTCAATTTCAAATGTCATGTTTTAAAACGAAAATCAAATAACCATTTGTTTTTTGTTTTTTAATACCTGTTTATGAAATGAAAATCGAATGAACGAAAAAGTACACGGACCCAGGTACCGTTCGTTCATTTGTTTTTGCTGTCACATATGAAATCGAAAAAACGAGAAAACAACTCCTTTTTCCGTTTCCCCGTTTTTTTAGAAAAACGAAAAAACGAAATTATGACTTGATTTTTGGTTTTCCCGTTCTTGCACGGAAATCAGAAAAACCACTTGATATTCCGATTTTCCCCTGTGGGTGGTGCTAAATCTGATTGGCAGGATATGCATTCATTGTTTTTCAAATTAAGAGTTTACCCACACTTTATTTGTTAGCCTGTAAAATTAATAGTCTATATGTAAAATGAATAGTCTATATGCATGCTTTTTGTCACACAATTATTTGGCTTAACTGACTGAAAACATCTATTGAAATAGCCTAAATGTAAACATGTTCACACATTGACAGACAAAAGGCACAATCTATTTTTGTAGGATAGATAGATAGATAGATAGATAGATAGATACTTTATTGATCCCCAAGGGGAAATTCAAGGTTCCAGTAGCTTAAAGACATCACACACAACATACACATACATCACTAACAGGATCATAAAAAAGCAACTCCACATGAATAGCATGGACAATGAAATAAAAAATACTAAATAAATAAAAAAAATCCACATGAATGTACTAAGGGATGTATAAGCATGAGACGCTTGCAGTGATAGGGCAGGGACTGACCCTGTGATTCAGTATGAGAGTGTGTGTCATGGTGGTAGTGCAAATAGGTCCAATAGTGCAAGGATAAAGTCTAGAGACCAGCATTAAATATGGACAATATAAGAGATCAAAAGTCAATATTAGAGGTTTGAAGTATTAGGGTTACAGCCATTGTTCATGTATTAAGTTATGTTAGACCTCAGTCCAGGCTGGGAGGGAGGGAGGGATTGTGCATATATGGGCTAATATAGCCAGTAAACAGTGTAAACAGTAAACAGTGGGCCAGTGGACAGTCAGTACATAACTGTTATTGTAGGAGGTAGTGGAAGTGGTGGAGAGGGAGGAGAGGCAGACAGACTATGCAGAGAAGTCTTTTCTTCTCTTTAGCGAAGCATTGTAGAGTTGTATGGCCCTGGGGACAAATTACTTTAATGTGTTAGCATACAGCTACATAATAGTTATAATAGAGTATGCTAACGTTAGATTGTAGTGGAACGAAGCAGCACTTTCTAAGGTCAAAAATCGCAGATAAAGGGTTCTGAACCAAACACTACCCAATCGGACATGTTTCAGCAGGAATGTGACCCGGAACACTACCAGCTAAGATGACATGTGTACTGCTGTTAGCATGTAGCTACTATAGTGGTATACTGCAGTGGTCGTTGGAAGAGCTGTCATTCCGTCTTCGAAAGGACACTTAGGTACGTTTACACTTCATCGCATTAATAATATACAGTCTATGGTTATTAGTCTTGATTGTTTGTATGACTATTGTATAAGAAAGATTTAATAAAAAAATAAAGTTGTGATGTTTGGTCGCTGTTGGTCGTCAAGTGTTTCAACACATGCGTGGTCCAAATCACACAGGGACTGAGCCTTGTTCCACGCAAGCCCAACACAGTCCAACTTTTTCCTGAATGCAGATACTTTATCATGTTCCAAAAAGACATGGCACTCCTTTCCATAGATCATTTTATTATTTTTTATATTTTTTAATATTCCCCTGCTTTTTTTACGCCTACTACACTAACCTTTTCTCAGAGTCTCTCTCTTTTTCCAAAGTGACAGATAAAATCTCTTACTTTTGACCTAAACAGGTGTTACTTTATGTGAATGTATACATTTTTAAATGGTTTCCTTAACAAATGTCCTTGGTAACTTTGGCCCAAAGTAATCTGTGATAAACAGTATTATGTTTCATCTGATTATTTATTATCGTCAAATTAATCCAGCAATTATGTTTTTTAGTTCTCGATCGAATTTAACCCTCATGCCCTCCTTAAAAAAACGTACTCTCGAAACCTTCGAGGCAAACGCACACAAAAACTGCTATTAAATCATCATATATCAATATTTTTTCTGCTTTTTTTTCATAAATCACTTAAACAACTTCTAACCTAATCAAAACTACCAAACATTCAATCATTTTCAGGATTTTAACCCTTTAAATGCCAGTTTATGTATTTGAAGTATTTCATTTTTTATTACAAAAAAACACAAAAAATGATTTTTTTTCCAGATAATGAATAATATCTAGATGGGGCTTTGGTGGGGATTAGAGGCTTGGATATGTCAAAGATAAGCAACAAAATTAATTTGATTGCATTAGTATTTCTTACATAGTGCCAGATACTCCCTTTGGACACCTTCGAGGCAAAAATGTACATGTCCAAAAAACTGATATTAAATCATTATATATCAATATTTTTTTACTTCTAAATTGCTCAAAACTACCAAACATTTAATAATTTTCTGGATTTTAACCCTTTAAATGCCAGTTTTAAATCTTTGAAGTTACAATTATTTATGAAAAACCCAACAAAACATTAATTATTTTCCATAAAATAAATCATAGGGGAATGGGGCTTTGGTGGTGATTAGAGGCTTGGATATGTCAAAGATAAGCAACAAAACTGATTTGATTGCATTAGTATTTTTTATGTAGTTCCAGATACTCCCTCTGGACACCTTCGAGGCAAAAATGGCCCCATTGACTTCCATTATAACCACATGTTTTGATCTCACTGCCTTTACAGTATAAAACCATGCATTCTGTAATGTCAGCATTTCATTTGGAAGAAAACTAGTCATATTTGACATTACAGGTTCACGCAAACTCACACACACACACACACACACACACACACACACACACACACACAAACACACACACACACACACACACAGAGCTCCATAATATAACTATAATTTCATGCGTCGGCCTACAAGGCCAAAATGGTTAAATCTGGTGAAATACTGTAAAAATGTCAAATATGACTAGTTTTCTTCCAAATGAAATGCTGACATTACAGATTTAATCTATCCACAGAGCACTTTTGACTTTAATAGTAAATTTCTTGAAAGGGGCGTGTCTGTTAGCAATTACCATAAAATAGTCCATGAATAATTTATATATAATATAATAGTAATAAATAAAGCAAGTTCAGCATCCTCAACATCACATACATTAGCCCAAGGAATGCTATTAAATTCCCCAAGAAAAGCCTCTTGATAAAATTTATTATAGGATCTGGTAAAAATGATTTTTGCATTAGGCAGCTTTGTTCTCCTAGAGACAGCAACAACATTATGGTCACTGAAACCCACCGGAATAGACACAGGTCTGGAGCACATATCTGGAGCGCTAGTATAAATATGATCAATGCATGTTGAAGATTTGACCCCAGTATGATTAACAGCGATTCTTGTTGGTTGAAATATTAATTGAGATAGTCCACAGGTATTAGCCATAGACAAGAGCCAGTTCTTCAGGGGCAATTCTCAGATAACCAATCAATATTCAGGTCTCCTAGTAGATATACTTCTCTAGTTTCCTCTGTAGCCCTATCCAACATGACACACAAGCAGCCTAAGTTCTGTATTATAGAGCTTGGAGCCCTGTAACAACAGCCAATCAAAATAGTCTTCAAGTGCCATATCATGTAGGTTAAGGTCATAGCATTTTTTTACTGGAAAGTGGTTACGTATAAAAATTTTCACCCCTTCAACAAACCTATTTCTATCCTTTCTGTATACAGAAAAGCCATCAAAAGCCATTTCTGAATGTTTAATGTTTAGACGGAAAACATCTGAAGAGAAAACACAAAAGTGGCGTTGCGTTCTCACTTTTTATTCCGCATTTAGACGAGCGTTATGGGGGAAGAATCTGCGTGCATATGGTGACGCAAAAGTGTGTGAAACCCGATCCACCAAGTCTGCGTGCCTGCGTAGAACCTTCCTTCTACTTGTCTCTCTTTCCTCCTCCTCTCCCTCTCCTCTCCCTAGTAGCACGAAGCAAACAACAAAAGCTGACAATTTTGTCTGGACAGACGAGGAGGTGGAGTTATTGCTCTAAACAAAGCACACACAGACACGTGGCACACACAAACACACACACACACACATGTGACACACACACACACACACACACACACACACACACACACACACAGCACACACACACACACAACGATGGAGCGTTTTTAAGATTTCCACTCTGGAGGGTGGTTTAACTTTTTTGTGTTTTTAAGCCCCAAAAATGCCACTGCCGTCTAAATGAAAGGCACATCTGATCAAATATTTTGTTGTTTTCACCCGCGAGTGTATTTCTGTAAACAGGGCCTAAGGCTGCAGATGTTAAAGGTCCCATGGCATGAAAATTTGACTTTATGAGTTTTTTTAACATTAATATGTGTTCCCCCAGCCTGCCTATGGTCCCCCAGTGGCTAGAAATGGTGATAGGTGTAAACCGAGCCCTGGGTATCCTGCTCTGCCTATGAGAAAATGAAAGCTCAGATGGGCCGATGTGGAATCTTGCTACTTATGAGGTCAGAGAATTTGGCCCACCCATGAGAGAGAGACATCATGGCTTTCAAACGAGCAAAATGTCAGTTTTGTCAAGGCCACACCCCCACCCTCCACCTTGCCCCCCCGCCCCCTCTCCTCCTCAATAGCTACAGACACAGAAATGGCACATACAGAAAGCTCATTGTGGGACTGGCTCTAGTGGCTGTAATTCTGCACCAAGGCTGAATTTCGGGAAAGAGACTTCAGATACAGTATTAGGTAACCACTTGGGGGGGGTTTTTTTTTTTTTTTTTTTTTTGGGGGGGGAACTTTTTGTTCGTTAAAAGCTCCTTGCGTTTTTGGCGAACTGCTTCCGGATAGTCTTCGTTGATGAATACATTTGATTCTTTTTGGTTCTTTGCTCTTTCCGTGACAGCAATATTGTCCTTGAATTTAAGGAACTTGGCGGCAATCGGTCTGGATCTAGTAGTGTCCTCCTGTGCGCCAGGCCGTCTGTGAACACGTTCCGACTCAATCCCTGAGATCTGCAGTTTATCTGAGAGGAGTTTACGTACTTTTGTCTCAGTTTCTGCCCTGCTCTCATTACCCAGTTCTGAGCACTCTCTGGCAGATTCTCTTTCCTCAGCCCGTAGTTCATCAACTTCTTTTTTGTGTATAATGAAGGCTTTCTTACTTCTCTCGTAATTTTGTCCAATCTCTTGTTGTTTGCTTCAATCATTATCTTTAAAAAGCGTTGATAGTTACGCTCCTGTAGGTCCAACAGATCTTTATAAAACAATTTCTGTTGTTCCATAAGATCCCGGACTTGAGATAGAGAAACATAGTCCCCCTCTCCTCTACCTTTCGGTACAATGTGGACAACACGTCCGCGTTGAGCGTTCACAAGTAGCCTGGGTAAACCCTGACGAACTTCCGGGCAAATTTGAGATTTGCTCTGCAAGTCAGTCTGGCGAAGAGCCGATTCAAACCCATTTCCAATGTCCCCAAAATCAAGGCAACAATCACAACCATTGAGGCGGGCTTTACGCGACGACGATAGCGCAGCGACGGCGTGCAGCTTTTTGTTTACATTCAACATGACCGAACATGACGGCCAGCGCAGCGTAACCCGGATCATTAGTTTAATTGGTTGGACTATCCAATGCCCCCAGAGGCATTTGAGCGGCGTCCATTGGTGATGCCCCTTTGGAAATGAACTGTCAATGAACCTTTCCAGACCCACTCTTAGTTACAACTGAGAAGGGTCTGGTGTCAACCAGGCTAGTTCACAAGCGAAGTTCTTTCAAAATCCAAATAAGAGATACTACTTGACCTGACTTGGTAAACAACTCTTGTTTACTAAACATACACTTTCATGGAGTCAGTAGCCCCAAAAAAACGCATTGCAGAAATGTAAAACAAGCTCAAATATCCGAAAGTTTTTCAAATGTTTAGAAACCATGCAGCGGTCGATGCAGACTGATGATTCCAACAGGAATCCATGTAGGTGTGGCATGCTTGTGTGTATAGAGCTTTTCAACTATTAAACTAATCACTAACTATTTTGATAATCAATAATTGGCTTTGTCATTTTGTATGACATTTCCAGCTTCTTAAATGTGAATTGTTTCTTCACTCCTCTATGACAGTAAACTGAATTTCTTTGAGTTGTGGACATGCAAGATATTTCAGGACTTCATCTTGGGCTTTGGAAAACACTGATCAACATTTTTCACAATTTTATAGACTTATACATATAAATATATAAAGAAGTTTAAGGCCCATGGTATTGTAGCCAACCTCCCTAGAAGTGGATGCAAGAGAAAAGTTGACCAAAGATCTCAGCAAAGGATTGTTCGAATGATGGAGAAAGGACCTTAGACAACTGCAAAACAGATTTAAGTTTACTTTTAGACACCTACAACTACATACTAGTAGTAGGCTATATATAGCTAGTACTGTTATCGGTTAGAAACTAGTGACATAGTCATATTTTCAAAACTTCAGTTAGCCTAACTTTAAGCACTGACTTAATGTTCAGCCCTATGAATCTATGTTGTATCTTTTTTAAATTCTTAATTTCGCAATTCTGTCTATGATTCTTTTATCCCAGAAACTATTGGGCTCTACATTAATGCTGCCATCGGTCTGTGACTACTTTTTACTGCACCTGCTGCACAACAATTAAAAATTATAAATAAAGTTTTATTGTATCTTATTTTCTTCCTGTATACTCTTCATGGAGCTTAATAATGAGGTCATAAATAGTATGTGTTAAGAAAACTATAAAAACAAAACAGACCAACAAGCAAATGCTAAAGATAATAGCAAAATGTCTTACCACTTTAAAAATGTGTTACAGCTAACATGTCTGCAAGTTTTCAGAATATACTGTTCAACTTTGTTTACAGCTACATCTTATCTCAGCTTGCCTACACTGATGGGATAAAAGCTGAGTGAATGGCCCTGACCTCCCATGGGGGTCTGCAGCCTCTCAACCCTGCATGTATCTGCTCTCCTGCCTGCTCTGAAGCTCAGATCGTGGCCTTTAAACAATGACATGGCCACCGCATGCCCCTGCCAGACAGCATCAGTGACCTTCCACCTCCCCAGTAACTGTAAAGCCATCTGACAACTTTTGTGAAGAGGAAAACTGTTTTTTATTGAAAACTGGCTACTGAAACACTGGCCCGCTGTAGGGTGTCCGGTAAGAACTTGAACCAGAGATGTCTGACTTTGAGATCCAGGAAGACTTATTTACAACTCAAACATGAAGTTAACTATTAAGTTGTATTTGACATTACATGTGAAGTTGGATGTGGTTCTGAAATATAAGCAAATAATAATGCACATTAATAAGCATCTGACTTAATATGGACATTATTTACCAAAACTAAATGTTATTGCCACCAGCATATAAGAAGAAACAATACTAAGAATTACGTTCATTTCTCTGTAATAATTAACATAAATGTAACATATTGCTCGGTAACACAAACTTAGAATAAGCCACATCTATTACAGCACACATATCCATAACTGAGCAAACAGTGTAATACACCTTTAATAGCTAAGCACGTGACTCCACAGCGCTAGTCTGTTTACTGGCGATTGCATGTTGCTAGCAAATTGCCCTAACACAACCTGAATATCAACACGTGGCTGCACAAGTAATATTAAACAATCTGCACATCTATCAGCTACATGCAATAAGAAACACAGCAACAGCAATATTATCAAGGTGATAATATCTCTCTCTCTTCAAATAAATGTCACGTCATAACACGGGCTAAATTTATCCACATCGTTGCAGAACACTTTATTGAAATATGAATAAACGTAGCTTTAACGTTTACACAAATAATGAGGCAGTAAAACCCATGACAGTTTAGCAAGGTACAGAATAGTTTTAACTTACATTCTGGGCTTCAACAAGTCCGAAAACGGGAAAGAAATGATAAAGAAAAACTCCTGTCTGAGTACGAGTAATTGGCACTAGATCAAAGCGATGACTCTTGTCACTGATTTGTCAATCATCTCAGGAGAGAGAGCAAGTGTTAGCATTGTTACTATGGCCTTCTTTACAAGGCTGATAAATGTCCTGAGCGCTGTCATCTCCTCTTTCCACCATGATTCAACTTCAAGAAAGAAAAACACATTGGAGGCTACGCAGTGCGCCTGCGCGGCAACTTCAGGAGACTCGGATAAAGCTGGGAAGGATTCCACACAGGGTTTCCACACCGTGATAATAATGATATTTTTGCTAAACATCTTTACAGCTAAATTTACCCGACAAAAGAGGATAAGGCACCAAAAAAACTAATACTAATAGTCATTTAAATATGTGGTAGCATTGGATCTGGAAGGGAAGGATAACTCTGGGAGTTGGAAGGGGTGTGTCGCGATTCGACCTTCTCACTCCGCGACACAGGTTTGTGGATCTGAGTGTTGCGATTTCGGTTTCATATCGCATTTTGTTACAGCCCTAAAGTTTAGTTTTACAAATTCAGATTCAAAACAATAAAAACAATAGCCAAATATTTTTACAGGTAAGCTGACATTTCAGCTTTTTACCCCTGAGACCTAAAGCTGTCCTAAGCAAAAGTGGCTGCCTAAAGAATGCATTGCCTGGGCATGCCTTCACTGTGTTTAGCTATGGCTCTGTACTGAATTTTATTCTTGTCTTCTTTCAATGTTAGTATGATCATTTATTATTTACAGTATGTATGGATGTTTTTAGTTTTAATCTTTATGCTTACCTTGCACAACAGCTGGATTCTCGCATGACATCACATGAACATCCATATTGTCAGGCTTGAAGTATATGAGTTTTGGTCTGAACTACCAGCTTACCGTACCAATCAGCGTCCGGTGAGGAGCAACTGGCAGCTATGGATGTGGTTTGGCAGAAGTGATAGACAGATGGTTCATCCAATCACCTGCCAGGTATTTTTTTGAAAGTGCCTGCCCTTTTCCAAACAGTTTCCAATGACTCATCCAATTCTCAGATGGTTCTGTGTAACACAGCATCTGGCGCATCAGGTTAATAATATGCAGGATTTTACTAAAAAACAATTTATAGACTTATGTTCTGTAATGTAATGTATGTACACAGACCATGCCCTCTGCCTGTATCTTCCCTTCTTATTTTTCTGTGCAGGACTTTTATGGGCATCTGCAAAGAGCCTTTGGGCCCCACGTGGGTCCCTAAACCACAGCCAGTAACAGAGCACAGGTTGTGCAACTCATTCTCATTACCAGGTATCGCTGCTTTGTCATGCACCTCGGCGTCTGATACCGACACACAAGTTTAACTGATACACACACAGACAGGATGGAGCTCTGCTTTCACACAAAATCTGCCAATGTGGCACCTTGCCGCGGAGATGTGGGTGTGTTTATGTGTGCCTTAGAACGTAACCGCTGTGAAATAATCAAATTCACAGTGTAATATTTCAATATGCACTCATTAAAGTGAATTTGACTGGCAAAACAGTTAAATAATAATAATAATAAATAAAAGTCATAATTTTTCAAAACTAAAAAGTTTTGGATACATTTTTACTTCTTTCAACCATATGTTAAATTAAGAGTCAATGTAGATTTACATATTGCAATAATATCATAATCCTAATATGAATCACACAAACTTTCCAGATGTTGTGTTGTTACTTTGGCCAGGTCATCATCAAAAAAGCGAATTAGTACATTCATGATTTTGTCCATGTTGATATTAGCTGCTTTATTTACATTTATTAAAAATGTTGCATAGCTTTTCATATAGCTAGACGTCGAAACTCTGGGACAAGGCCGTTATGTTTAAATACCTGCCATACTGATTCCAAACAGACAGCTTTGTCAAGGCAGTTTGGGCTTCAGATAGCTTTTACACACTGGCCATCGTTAATGACAAATCACGTTCCGCTATGAACGTGCACACACGTATTGTTTGTATCACGGTCGGTCAGTAAAGGCACAGTCGCAGCGGTAGCGGTAGCGGTAGCGGTAGCGGTCGTTGCCGGTAACTTAGTTGTATGACAGAGTGCATGGACCGAAGCTTTGTGACTAGCAAGCACTTTCTTACCGCTGCTGCCGTACAGTATCTTCCTTGAACATGCGCTGCAGAAGCAAGCACCCAGCTCCCTCAATTTGAGGCACGAAGTGCTAAACGGCTTCCCGTCTCCACCTTTTCCTCTTGTCCTCTATTCATGCCCAGCGCCATTTCTTTTAACTACTTTCTCAACTAAAGCTGTATCTACATGCTCCAAGTTTGATAAACCATTGACATATATAAACGGTTACCACGGACACCACACCGGCAAAGCACTCTCACATTTTGGCAAAGACCCGCCTTACTTTGCATCTGATTGGCTAGAACTAGTTTCATTGGTAGGTGGAAGTTCGATGATTGGTTAAATCCAGCGCATCAAAACAAATCCCATGTGGACTTTTTAATGTATATATTTTTCTAAAATAGTCAAACACCAGAAATCGGGCACCAGGCCCGAGTACTTAAGCCCTGCATTAGTTAGAGCTGCGTTCCTATATGATTGGTAGGTGAAATCAATTGACTCGAAAATAATAAACCGCATGTAAGTTCCCAAAAAAAATGTTCCTCACGGCCGCATGCCGGAGATCCGGCACGGTGCCGGAATACTTTAAGCCCTGTATACAGTACATTTAAATATAAATAATGTAATATACTGTACATCAGACTGGCAATACGTAATCAGAGGAGGCTCTTATCACCATGCCCCTCTCTGGGGCAAAACAACCTGTATCCTGCATACACGGCAACATCGTAAACAGAAGAAGTTGAACAATCAAAATTTTACTTCAAATAAACCATTTCAAATTACTAACACTATGCAATTTGTTCCCTTGCCATGTCCTAAAAAACATTCTGGGCTTTGGGTGCAAGCTATAGACCAGACCGGCATCGCCAAGGCTCCCTTTTGGGGGAAAGAATGGCGCTGTCAAAGGTTAATTGCAACTTTCACACATGCCTGAAGTTAATCTGACTAAGACATTTAGGCTCAAGATTCTTTAATGTCCCTGCATTCCACCTGCGCTGCTCATCTGTACATGCAAGCCCTGTCTTTCCACCCATCACTGCATTCTGCACCTGCAATAATGGCATCAATGCTGTCTTTGTTATTCCTCCACTTACTATTAACATTACTATTAAGCATGAACATACAGTACAGGCCAAAAGTTTGGACACACCTTCTCATTCAATGCGTTTTCTTTATTTTCATGACTATTTACATTGTTGATTCTCATTGAAGGCATCAAAACTATGAATGAACACATATGGAATTATGTACTTAACAAAAAAGTGTGAAATAACTGAAAACATGTCTTATATTTTAGATTCCTCAAAGTAGCCACCCTTTGCAAGTTTTGATGCCTTCAGTGAGAATCTACAATGTAAATAGTCATGAAAATAAAAAGGAAACGCATTGAATGAGAAGGTGTGTCCAAACTTTTGGCCTGTACTGTAAGTATATCAAATTAGATTCAATCTAATCATTGCACATTTTGTACTGACAACAAAGTTTGTTTAGCATCTAACCAGAAGTGTAAAAGTACATTTAGTCAAGTACTGTGCATTATGTAGTTTTTTATTTTTACCTTCCTCAGAATAGCTGCTGCATGGCTACATGACTTCCCTAACCTGGCAATGCAAGAGCAGCCGACTGTCTCAATGACTCCACTTTGCCTCGGCATTACCCATGCTGTATGTTTAGCTTGATTGACACTCTGACTGGGCTCTACTGCTGCCTTCAAAAATATAAAGCCGCTGTGTTTCTTCAACAATACTGTACCTATTTTGTTACTATGCAAGTAAGTATATGCTTCTGTGCTTCTGTAATTCCATCAAGCTAACAGGCCATTGCTTCATGTCATTTAGCCACTCCGTCAGAAGGGATGGATGAGGGACTGTTATGGTACTTTCGTCACAACTTGTTAAAACATCCATGGTGTGTATCCACCTCTGGTTTTTGTCCATTTGTGCTTCAACCATGGAGAAACACCGGCTTTTACAGCAAACAAGCTAGCAAGCTACAAGCTATCAAACGTTCACAAGCTTCGAACCAGAAAAGGAAAACCAACTTCTGGTTCAAAGCCGCTATGAATCATGGGTAAATTCACTAACCCGTAAAAAGGTGAATAGTGTAACAACAGGGAGAGGACACCTCAATGGTTTTTGACCTTATATTTTACTGGGGAATAACTGATGAATATCACTCTGTTACAGTCATGTTTACAGTGTGCATAATATTTATCCAACCTGATCTCACAGAATTCTGTGAAACACGGCCCCTTAACTCACGGAAGAACTCCGTGAAATGAACACAGCCCCATGACACGTGGGACAACACTGGGACGGTTGGGATTAGGAAAAGAAGAACGGGATGGTTACGGTTGGGTTTAGGAAACGTGACAAGCAGGACACGATCCTCGGTCTCCTGGGTGAAAGTCCTGTGTTTGACCCATCCACCACCCCAACCAACCTCCCTACGTGGATTTTCGGGCTTTCATACTACTCGCTACCATAGTCACTCCTAATGCTACGTCATCTTCTCATTGACTTTACACTGGCATTGTTTTCCGTGGTGGCAACACGGAATTTTCAAACATTCACTTTAAACACCAGAAATTCCGCAAACCCTTTGATCTATCTATGATAAGTGTTTCTTAACCCAATGGAAAAATGATATTCCTATCATGATTTGGTATGGATGATACGCTGTTAGTTAGATGTTGCACATGAGTGGAGGATGGGGAACAACACCCAGACTGCTGGTGCTGAAGGAAGATGATAATAACTGCAAAGCAATATTCCAAAAGAGGCAATAAAAACACAGTCTCCCATGATACTCTTTTCAAAAGTGATGACATACTCGCAACTGCGTCTGCTATTTGTGTTGCTTTATAAATGATGAATTGTATACCACAGAATTAAACTGAAACGCTCTGCACACCATGTAAAATATAAAGTCTGCTCATAGTGTGGCTGGCTCCTTAAGTCATGTGAATTTATGTTTTAATAAAACCTCATGAATATTGCATTGGAGCTGCCACAGATGTGTAATTTACCTAAGTTAGTAGATACAAGAGAAGCACACACTCTTTAATGTGGGATCTTTCAATGCACGTTTTTGAATTTTATGTTACCAGAGAAATTTCTTATTTAGTGATGATCTGACAAGAAAAGTCACCCTTGTTAGTATTGTAGTATTGCTTGTTTGTACTAAACACCTCCCCCGAACAGTAATTGTCCAATTATAGTTTAGCAACCATATTAGCTGTAGTAACATGCATAACTTACTACCAGCAATTCAATTCAATAAAATTTTATTTATAGTATCAAATCATAACAAGAGTTATCTCAAGACACTTTACAGATAGAGTACGTCTAGACCACACTCTATAATCTACAAAGACCCAACAATTCCAGTAATACCCCCAAGAGCAAGCATTTAGTGCAACGGTGGCAGAAACATTGAGTGGTGAGGAAAACTTCCTTTTAGGGAGAAACCTCTGACAGACCCAGGCTCTCGGTGGGCGGTGTCTGACGGTGTAGGTTGGGGGTACGACGAACAGTGGTAATTATAGTAACAATAAAGATAATAGAACTATGGCTAGAATAATAGTCATAGTAAACCAGCACAATAGTTAGCATATCAGTGGCTAACTACATTAATTTGTAAGGCTACAGGTAACATTATTGCATTTTGTAATACTGACAGCTAGTGTTTAAAATAGTTACTACGATCCAAATTCAAAGTACTGAAGAGAGTCATCTCCCCTGGCCCCTCCTCCCCAGACTCGAAGTTCACAGGGGTTGCCAGGTTGATAACGCAGCATCCAACAATGTTGCTGGACGCTAGTCTCACATAGCTAAACATTACTTCACAGCACAGCCGAGTAGCTAAGGTTAGATGCTGGCTATGTTGACAGTCATAAAAGCTAGTGCTCACGCGAAGCTCTGTACCCGACTGATAACCACCCTATCTCGGCTTAAAATTACGGCAACAACCGGTAAAAACACCACTACCTCACCGTCATCTCTGCCCGACTGACACACTTTCTCGGTGTGAGTACACAAATGTTGAAATGACTGAAAATGCCCATCCCTTGTAGCCGTGATAAATTAGCCTGAAGCTTAATGCTTACCTGTTCAGGAGGAAATTAGCCAACTCGGCGTCCTTTTGGGCTCTAAGCTGTCTCCATCTTTTAAATACAATACAATACAATATTTACCCAGATTTTTTTACGTCTCTGGTCATGCTTTACAAAAACGCCGAGGTTTTTTAGGTCAGGTAGAATCAATCTCTGTTGTTTTGTTTGTTGCTTCCATGGCTGTAGCGCGCTGGGTTTGCGTTTTACAGGTATATGTGGTACCCCGGCCCGGCTGTCAAAATGGGCAATTGACACCAAAACACAAACAGCTGGCCAATCGAGTGAAACAGAGGGGAGAACTAGACTGACTGCTGAACCCAGCAGCTTTTTTGGAAAGAGAAGGTGGTGGCAGACAGGGGCCGAAAGAACGCGACAGGGCGGAAGTGCATCAGGAGCAGCTGATGAGTTCAGATTAGAGCGGAAAGCCGCTGCTGCTGCAGGAGCAGTCTGATCCTGGACCAAAGACAGGTAGGATGAACGAGGCTCAGCTGGAGAGCGAGGGAGGCTTAATCATTTTAATAAGTTTAACCAACAGGTATTTCTGGTGCCAACTAGCCAGGGTAGCAACGTTTAATCAACTAGTCCACTAGCCGTCATGTACCTGCTCCGTTAGGGCTGTGCAATTAATTGAATTTCGATTTCAATTTCGATTTTGGCTCCCAGCGATCACCAAAATAGTATAATCGAGAATATACGATTATTTTGCCATGTTCTGTTTTGCAAGAACACTCTTATTTTGTCTTGTGACACGCAGATGCGCACATGCGCACATTCGCACGCTGCACATCCGCACGCGCACATCCGCACGCGCACATCCGCCCCTCCCGCAGCCAGTCAGGGAGGCAAGTCGTGTGCATATCATCAGCTGGAATGTAAAACTCAGCGCGAGTAAAGATGGCAGCAGCGTTTGGTGAGCAAAAAAAGGCAAAACCAACTCAGTTGTCTGGGAACAGTTAACGTTAGCTAACCCTGCAGTCCCTCTGCCTTTGCCCCCCCCCCCCACTGTAGTATACTGTCTATAGACGTTGTATCCCCCGGCCCGTTTTTTTTTTTTTTTTAAATTTTTTCAGCTTAGTGGGGTGCATAGGCTCCCCCCTTTTTTTTTTTTTTTAAAATTTTTTTTTTTTTGTTGGGTGCATAGGCATACTGCTCAAAAACAACATGAAAAAACATAGTCATGTTCCCTCAGCATTTAGTTTTGTTGTTAAACTTTATGTAAATGTGCAGGGACGTTAAATCACCTGTTTCACGTAACGTTACTCTAAGGTACCGTCTATGTGCTGGATTTTTCCTAAGGTTAGCTAGCAAATAAGCCCACTGACGGCGACATTATTGTTGATATTTTGGCACAATGTTTCGTCATGACAGTAGTAGTGGTCATAGTGAGTGAACATGTGATGTGAGATGCACATTGTGTTACGTCTGTGGAACTGTTCATTAGCTGTGTAACGTTATGTGTGATATGTGTAAAGCTGAACCAACTCACAGTAGTAAAACAGATTTTATTCTGATCCAAAGACTCTTTCTGTGAGATAAAGGACACTAACAGATTATACCCTGGAAACTTGTGTTAATGAGTAATCAGGTTAAATAATCTTGATTTCAATATTGACCAAAATAATAAGGATTATTATTTTTTCCATAATCGAGCAGCCCTATGCTCCATCTGTGTTTTTCAGTTTTTTTTTTACTAAACCTACTAATCTAACCTGAGCTAAGTCACTTACATACAACACACTCTAAACATACAGGACTCATGCCGTCTCACTGAAGGTTTCACTCCTGATCCAAGCTGGCCCAGTGACATCGTTAGCAGAGCCGACAATAACAACAACGGACATGCTAGCAACAGGTCATGGGGAAGGCCTAGAGGTAAACGGGTAGGCATCAGAAACAGGCTGAGGAACAGGGCACACTGCACACCACTGCCCAGCAGGGCTGGACTGGCCATCGGGCATACCGGGCATTTTCCCGGTGGGCGAACGCACTTTTGGGCCGAATCGCCGATATATTAGGCCTTTTTTTTTTGCCGGGCGGGGCCGGCCCATAAAGAACTCACAGCGGCCCATTGGTTAATTTTCTTTATTGGCACGGGCCTGACCTAGTCAAATCCAGGAACCCCCCTCCCCCCTCCGGGCCACAAATTTACGAATCCCACTATGGCCACGCCTCCCGACCCTGAGACACGAAGCTGTAATAGTTATGCTGGAAGTTTAGCATTCACGTTAAAATGGACAAACGACCACCAAAGCGCAAGGGAAGTGCAGAGAAATTACAGGAGAAAAAGATTAAGAATCTACAGGCGGATTCCTCAAAATGTGCCAAAATTTCTGACATGTTTGGGGCTTTAGTAGCTGCTTCAACATCTGCATTACCTGAAGCAAAGGATAAGGAGAGGTGGCAGACGGACATGCAAGACATCATCTGCCTCACTAAGACGTAGTTACCAACCCTCGATACCAGACCACGCAATTCAACCAGCGGATCACCTCTCAGTTGCATCACCTCTCACTGCATGGAGATGCATTACATTACATGTCATTTAGCTGACGCTTTTATCCAAAGCGACTTACAATTGCTGTATATATATATCAGAGGTAACACACCTCTGAAGCAACTAGGGGTTAAGTGCCTTGCTCAGGGACACATTGGTTGATGTACTGCAGTGGGAATCGAACCCGGATCTCCCACACCAAAGGCATGTGTCATATCCACTGAACTATCACCACCTCCCTCATGGTGAACAACTACTGGTGTGACAGCAGAAACGTCCATCATCTCACACATTCCTGCTCACCCAACCTGGAGCTCCTAACAATCAAATGTCCCCCGTTTTACCTTCCTGGGAAGGACATTCAGAAGTGTAAACATCATGAAGGCAGCTGGACCAGACGGTATTACTGGCCGTGTCCTTAAAGCCTGTGCTGACCAACTAGCACCTGTATTCACGGTAATATTCAACCTCTCCCTCTCACAGTCTATTATCTATATCTATTATTCTCGCCTGCTTTAAAAAGTCTATCCTAGTCCCTGTACCAAAGAAAGCCCAGCCTACCTGTTTAAATGACTACCGCCCCATAGCCCTTACATCTGTGGTGATGAAGTGTTTTGAGAAAATGATTAAAAGATTCATCATATCCTCCTTACCTGCCATGCTAGACCCCTTGCAGTCTGCATATCGTCCCAACAGATCCACAGACGACGCCACAGCCTACATGTGCCACAGAACGCTAGCCCACTTAGACACCAAATGAGGAAATTATGTTAGACTGCTGTTTGCGGACTATATCTCAGCATTTAACACCCACCAGACTGGCCACTAAGCTGAGAGACCTAGGTCTGCACTCCTTCCTGTGCAACTGGGTCCTCAACTTTCTAACAAGCAGACCCTAGGTAGTGCAAGTGGGCCACCATGTCTCATGCCCCCTCACCCTCAACACCGGATCCCAAGGCTGTGTATTGAGCCCCCTGCTGTACTGTTATACACCTACAACTGCATGGCTACGTCAGACTCCAACATAATTGTAAAGTTTGCTGACGATACAGCTGTGGTAGGTCTGATCACCGAGAAAGCCTACCTGATGGAAATCAACCACCTTTAGAATTGGCGCCAGGAAAACAATCTCTCAAAAACTAAAGAGCTGATTGTGGACTTCGGCAGGAAACAGCAGAGGATCTACCATCCACTCAGGATCAGCGGGGCTCAGGTGGAGAGGGTGGACAGCTTTAAATACCTGGAGGTTCATATCACTCATGACCTAACATGGTCGCTCTACATCCCCTCCCTAGGAAAGAAGGCCCGTCAGCGTCTCCACCATCTCAGACGCCTGAGAGACTTTAAGCTCTCCGTCAGGGTGCTCAGGAACTTTTACACATGCGCCATAGAGAGTATCACCACCTGGATATGCATTAGCACCCAAAAAGACCACCTGGCCCTTAGGAGGGTGGTCCGCTCGGCTGAGCGGATCACTAGAGCTCCTCTCCCCAATATGCAGGACATTTACATCAGGCGCTGCAAGGCTAAGGCCACAAAAATTCTCAGGGAACCTAGTCACCCCAGCAACTCACTGTTCTCTCTGCTGCCATCAGGGAGGCGTTATCATTGCCTGAGAACAAACTCCGAGAGGATGAGGAGGACCTTCTTCCCTCAGGCTGTCCGTCTGCTCAATGAGAACTGTGGCTAGCCCCCCAGCCACCACCTCATTTTCTATTCTCTTACTCTGTTGTGTTGTATATAACTATCTTTCATGGATTTTATTGTTATTGTTTTTATTACAGGTAAACAGTGAATTTCACTGCACATTGTACTGTGTATGATTCTGTATGTGATGATTTGAATTTGAATTTTTAGTCCACTAATCATGCACATCCCTTGTTAAAATTGGGGTAAATCTTGGTAAAAATGTAAAGAACATCTCTTCTCAGGTCATCCACACAGTTTGTACTCACCCTGACAGCACACCTAACACCAGGTTGAGCATGAAGAAGGAACCGATGATGATGAGGGGGATGAAGTAAAGCCAGTTCCACGTGTTCCCTGAGGCATCATTGGCCTAAACACACACAAATGCAGAGACAAAGAAAGCACTGTTAATACTGTTCACTTCACTCCACAACACTGATGCGGTTGTAAGAAGTCGATCTATGTTTTTCTTAGTGTCAACTAATCCCATGAAAAGACCAAAAGCCACAAACAACATATTCTGTCTGTGGCTCTCAGCCCCAAACCCACTGGTTTCTGTTCAAGATGTAAATCTTATGTAATGTGAATGGCTCACACATACAGTTACAAATAGTGTATTTGTTGTGGACTGTTTTCAGAGGCGGATTAAAGATGCAGTAGGTAAGTCTTATAAAACTAACTTTCTGTCATATTTGCTGAAATTGACCCTATGTTCCAGTAGAACTACATGAATTATGTAATATAAAAAAATCCAGCTCCTCTGGCACCTCCTACAGCCTGTAGTGCGATTGGCAAAATTCCACTGCTCCCGGTTGACTTTCTCCAATCACGGCCACAGGGGGGGGTCTATCTGCGTGTCAATCACTGCTCATGCACGCACACGCATATAAGAGCGTTCTCCCCCTCCCCCCTCCCTACACACAAGCTGCAGAAAGGTTTCCCTAAACTCGGGTGAATATTGGAGTGGTTTTTCAGAGGTGGCGTGAGCTCCGGGATTTTAAAGATCTTAAGAACGATGCAGATGTAGCCACATTTCTTCTCGACCATTTATTACCATAAATGATTTATCTTTCACTTGGTTATTAGTAGTCAAAAGTCCACAAAGTTATGTTGGTGAGGATAATAGTAACGTTTGCACAGTGGTCGGTCTGATATGATGCTGAAATGGCTAACGCTAGCCTGCTAGTTAGCATCGTTTTACGGTTGGTGAGTAAAGTGTTTAGTTGTCTGACATGCCGGCCAGCAGTTCTGTCAAACTCCCTTGTGTGTAAGGGGCTTAGGAGACGTTTTGGGCTGCAGCAGAAAGGGGGTAGGGACTGAGAAGTTGTTGATGTTCAAATTTGTTGGCAAAGTCCTGGATCCTCCTCAGAACACCAATTTTACTACAGCAGCTGTAATACACAATTGGTGTTCTGAGGAGGATTTGGGGCAGAAGGACGTTGTATGTGGGATTTAGTCAAAATAAACATGGTACATGTTATGACACCCATTGCACCCATTGTGTGGCTCATTGCCATGTTTTAATACTCTTTGGACAACATGATAATTGTACTGAGTAAAATGAGCACCATACAATATAAAGCATTGGTCATCAACTACATTTTTCCAAGGGACAACAATTTTCTAAGCAGACACTGTGGGGGCAGTGTCTGCTTACAAAATAAAATAAAATGTATTTATAGCTAATCATTGTTTGATGTTTTCACTTTCTTCCTAAAAAAAAACCATAGGAAATTCATAATGATAACTAGATAGTCTACTTAACTAGAAAATGATCTCAGACTAATGCCTACCATACACTAGAAGACTTTGAACAGACTTTGAAAAGACTAAAGTCTGACACCATCTCCCATCTAAAGACAATCATCTCACATCTTACGTCATAATATGGAAAGACTGGGGATCTTGGAAGGTCACACATAGAGGGTGACCGATCGGATTAATCAGCTGATTTTTGGCATTTTTACATAATCGGCATCGGCCAATATCCAAGTATATCAAGCCGATTGATAGGCAGGCGCATCTGGGGGCAGCCTAGTAGAAGAAGAAGATATGTTTATTTATATTAGGACAATGCACATTAATCAACATTTCTGTAAATGCGCCAGTGTTAGCCAGTCGGCTAATTTTCAACTGTAGTCCTAGTTGCATGCATGTCTTTATGGTGGGAAGAAACCGGAGCACCCGGAGGAAACCAAAACGCGGGGAGAACATAATCACCTGGGCAACAGCCTCTTGCTGGGAATGTTGTTGTTGTGTTCAACGCATGCTGCCCCTAGAGTCAATTACCAGCAGAGTGAGCAGACCTCATCCAGTGCCTTTGGAGGAGCTAAGTTCTTTGGAGAAAACAGTAAGGATTACATTCTTATATATTTAGTCCTTAATTAGTTAACTATGACATGTTACTGCCAACTTTGAGAAAAAACATGAATAGGAGACATAACGTTCGGCTACTTTGGCTATTGATAGCGTAGTTGAAGTTGCATTATCACGGTAGAAGGGTTGCTATCATGTCACAGTAATTAAGCTTGAATTTAGAACAGTGGATCTGAGACTTTTATTTGTTCTGTTTGTGTGTCTTGTATTTGAGAGGGTTGTCAACTCAATGCAGAGAAATAAGTTAAGTTATAAAAGGGAGACCACCGCACCAAATCAGACTAGTGAAGGACTAGCTTTGCTTTGCTAGCGCTGTTACTAAGCACACCGTTTCGGAAAGACCAGAGGCTCCAACTAATGCTTTTGATGATGCATCCTCAAAATAGCAGTGTGTGCAACGCAACTAACTTTATAACTGTCGACAATTCAATTTTTTTTTTTTACTTATTCGTATGAGAGAATCAATCACTCCCTCTCAGGCTGTGTGCGGAGTGGAGCTCCTTCTCTCACACACACACACCCACACACACACACTGCAGCAGCACCGTGTTCAGAGTCAAAAGCGTGATTGCACTTTACTATAGTTGATGCTGGCAATGCTCATAATATAAATGCAACTAGTCGTTTGCATGTGAGAGCGGAAACTCAAACAAAATTGTCGAAATATCTCGCAAGAAAAGTGCACATGGCTATCACAATTAACTTTCCTCATTACACGTGTCTATGGTCTTTGGGTCCTACATAGCATCTACAACGTCACCGCTAGTAGCCGGTGTCGTCCTTGCATGCAGGCTGTGTAATGTACAAAGTCTTTTTTTCCCCCTTTTTGCGATCATTAGGTTATGTCCATTTGGCTTTGTCCGTCACACAAAACCAACAAACCAAAAATTCATGTTTCAGGACAGTTTTTGGGAAGATGATAGAAACGTTTTTAGCCTTGTATTACTTACTATTACAGTACACGGTATTATTAGCTGAATTATAAAAAAAAAGTTAGATTTTATATCTATACCTATCTATAAAATGACTTGAAGATGAAGATACAATACAAAAATACTAACTTAACCTTGTATTTTCCCCCTTTTTTTAGTCATTACAGTCTGATGGCTGAAAAGAAAACCACCTCCTTATGGCAGGGCTTCATCCAGCCAACCCCAGGGAAGGCCAAATGCAAATGCATGTTTATTTTAAAAAGTTTATTTTCTTCTTACCTGTTTCGTTTATTTAATATATTTTTTATACATTATTTATACAATAAGTTTTTACATTATGCATTTTTTATTTAACTATACAAGTGTTCAATCAATGTTTCTGTTGAGAAATTTTGTGTATCTTAACTAATTATTATTTTGTGTATCTTAACTAATTATTAGTGTTACATTTTTCTTTCAAATAGAGGTTTAAAAACAAGCACATATCGGCCAAAATAAATCGGCAGCATTTATCGGCTATCGGCCGACCCTGATTTCTAAAGATCGGCATCAGCCAGAGAAAAACCCATATTGGTCGACTTCTGGTCACAAATTGCAAGACTACAATTAGATTCGTTTTGAAAGATGTAACCCAGATTGATTTTCTGTTCTGCCGTACATGCAGATTAATGGCGGCAGTATTGAATGTCTGCGTTTATGCGGCCATAAATCTCCTGTTGGATGATGCGCTTTAGAAGGGTTGAAAATCGTCAACTTTCCCTCTTTAACGTTTAGCTTAGCGCGGCGCCATAGCAACCATAAACACCACTGACTCGCCATTTGCTGCTTCTTGTTTGGTGCTGGAGGGAGCGCACCCGTTGGTTGTTGACAATTTTCACGAGATTTAACTTCACTACCAATACTTGAAACTTACTATGATATCAATATGTTTGATTTTGTCGGACCGTCGAGATGGGCAAAACCTGGTGTAAGGTTGTCATAAGTGGCAGCTCACTGAGGAGTGATGGTTAAAATTGGTGATTACGTCACTGTAGTATGCCGTGTCCTGATTGGTGGAAAAAGCTTGTTGTAAGCTAAAAATGTCACTCTCAAAGAGCCTATAGCAAAAAGTTGATGTAAAAAAACGTAGCTTTAATGAAGGACGGAGTGATGTATGCATTCGTCTTTCTAAACCTGCGTGCCTCATTTGCAATTAAACGATCACTGTTGCAAAAATATACAATCTCCGGCATCATCATAACACAAAGCATGCAACTTTCAAAGAGTCGTACCCTGAGCAGTCAGAGAACCGTCACAGAAAAATAGCCACTTGGATGGATATAGCTGGATATTCCCATTTTAGCGGAATTATTACCCAAACTTTAACTGAACAACAGAGGGCAACAAGTGCATCTCTTCAGGCTGTCTGGGGTTTTCACCAAGCATAACAAACCATTTACCACTACTGAGGGTTCTCTGTTTCTCTGTCTCTTGTAGCTAATGTGACTGTAGGGTTAGGCTGAATCTCTTGTGTCTTTTTTGAGTTTTATACATTTGAGTGCCTTTTTATGTGTGTGACATGTAAGTTATGGTTCTAATAGTTGATAATGGTTCTGTAATATAATATATTTTTATATGCTTTTGCCTGTTATGTTTTTATTTGGCAATAAAGAGATTTTTGTTAACAAAGAAAGAACAATCAATGACATTCAAAACAGTGATAACTGGTACAAGGGATTTATGAATAAACAAAGAAATTCAACATTATATGTGAAAACAAAATGGGAAAGGGATAGTAACATGAAAATAACTGATAAAGAGTGGAATGATTGCTGCATATCACAGTGGAAATGCACAAACTCATATTCATGGAAGGAATTTGGTTGGAAATGTTTGATTAGGTTTTTCATTACTCCAAAACAGAAAATTTCTGGCTCCGGGGAGGAGACTAAGTGCTGGAGGCAGTGTGGAAGTGAAGACGCCAACCATTGGCATATACTCTGGGATTGTCCAGTAATAAAACAATATTGGATAGAGATACACAAAGATATCGAAAATATTTTTAACATGAAAATACCCTTCAAGTTTACCAATTTTATTTTGGATACAACTGACTTTTTACCGGATTATGCAAAGTATCTGTTTAGAATTTTAACTATTGCCTGTAAGAAAACTGTTACCAGACACTGGCTCCTCCATGATCCCCCTACTCAGGAAAGATGGATTGAATGTGTTAATGAAATCTACCAGATGGAAAGACTAACATTTTCACTCTGTTTGCAGATGAATAAATTTGTAGTCTTATGGTCAAAATGGGTATCCTATGTTAATCAAACACTACATGCAGGAATGTTGTCTTGAATGCTCTTAAGATGATGGTAATCAAGGGTTTCTTCTACTGTACTTTTTTATTTTTTTATTTTGTTTTATTAACAAAATAATTGTTTGTTGTCTTTAGCTCCTATATGTATTAGAGATTTGTCATATAGTAATGCACCCTTTTGTTTTGTGTTCTAATGTGTTCTTATATTTACAAAAATGGGAATGTTGGAATTGGAGAACTTTTATCTTGACCACAGACTGGAACTGTGACCATGCGATAAATGTAAATCTGACTATTGTATTGCTCCCAATGTTTCAAAAATAAAGAATAAAAAAAACAAAAAAACAGTGATAACTGAAACAGATATATAAAACAGCATGCAGTGTGTATAAAAATATTTATTGCAAACAGACCCAAGTAGTACACAGATAAGAACATCTGCATCTGCACCACCACCACAAAAGTGAACATAAAAGAACTATAAAATATATACATGCATATGACCAACGCAATCAACATATACACACATGCAGACGGCATCTTGGAAGTTTGTGATCAATACTTGTCACTTCTGGTGATGTAGCAGTCAGCTAGCGACGATTAGTATGATGACATAACCGTAACCAAGTGGTGTCTCATTTCATAGGGGTATGTTTTCAACCCTAGCCCTTACCACTCTGTTTCGAGGGACAAGGGCTAGGGGTAAGACGAAGGGGTAGGGGATGGGTAAGACAGAGAAATGGGATTCAGCCTTAAACTTGGTTTGCGATCCGCTAATTAACACACAGAAGAAGAAGTTGCTTTTTCACACAGAAGAAGAAATTGCTTTTTCCCCACAGAGAAGTAGGCTGGAGTCCATCCAGAGTTTAAAGGTTAGTATTATGAATTTATTACCGGTATTTATTCAGGGGTTTTACTGCACAGAGAAAGTTTTGCCTTTTCAACCCAAAACGTCTTATTGATTTCAGCGAAACAAAAAAAAAAAAAATCCCACCCCAAAACCTTTTTTTCCCTTCTCCCTCTCATCCACACTCACTACTGTATACACATGCGGCTGGCGCAGATTTGACTGGATCTGAACACTCCGCTGTATATCGCTGATGGTATCTCCGTTTGCAGAGTCAGACTGTGCCGGACTCTCCAGGTGACTATGCTGCTCTGGGGACCGGCAACGCAGTGAGAAACCGCTGCTGTTGGACGCAGAGCTCTCCGTCCGTGGGAGCTACAACTGCTGTCTGTCTGCGCAGCGGGCAACGTATTAAATTGAGACAGTTTTATAACCTGTAAAACTAAAAACATCTCGTATGTCGTGTTACGTCCTTTTTTCCATGTCCTGCTACATGTACAGTTCATTTTAATACTTGATGTGAGCCATATTGGAGTTGCCAGTGAAAGTGTGTAACGTAGAGTGTAAGCAGCTCCTCCCTCACTCCTCCCTCTCGTCTAAAAATCGTCACATCCGCAACCAGGATGTCTGCGCCCGTAATGGCAAACTCAACAACTCATAGCAGATCTCCACAAACCAATGGGTGACGTCACAAATGCTCTGTCCATTAATATTATACAGTCAATGATTTCACACTATGATGGTTACATTTGCAATTAATCCCCGGTTCACATGCCTGCCGAACTGTAGGGGTGGTCCGTTACACTACTGTAGGCCTATAGGCTATTCAACATCACTGACAATTAATTTATCAATATTTCAAAATAGAAAATATTACACTTAATAATGTTTTGTATTCATAACACTATTGTATTATTGTACAAATTAGCTACACTAGTAATAGCAGTTACCTTATGTAGGCCTAAGTCACTCCTACATTTTTCAACTGAGGAGCATAACGTGCTCCTTGGGAAAAAGATACGGTTATGCCCTGTTCATACTAATCAAATTAACTGGACTTTGTTGTCAGATGTGAAAGCCCCCTTCCCTTACCGCATTATATACCATTACATTTTAAATTTTGAATTGTTACCTGCAGAATTTTGTATTTTTCTTGACATTCCACAATTTGTGCCTGAAAATGTATCAGAGTGCAGGAAATGAAGTTTTTGACGCTCAAGATTCCCTGAGGGAGGACCCACAGACCCCCTGCTTCATATGTGTCCCCCCTAAGGCCAATTCTGAGCCAGGAAAACCCCTGGTATTATGAACACCTCAGAACAATTTCTCCAACACGGATGCATTCAATTTAAGGTTAATGTATTATGTTCTTAACATGCTTTTAATCTCATAGAAATTCAAACAAGTTATTAGCATGTTATTATTAATGTAAAACGCCTAACGTTAGCTAGTAAGGATATAACATTAGCAAATGTTATCAGCTGCGTTGTCGAGGTTACCATACCGTAACGTTAACATTACCTGCTAGTCAATATCGACTTATGTGTAAGAGACACAAAACAATCCAAACTGTGGGCAGATTGTCTATTTAAGCGGTTATACAAAGTTGCCAAAAATATTTGCAGTACAATTAATATTAGTACAATTATAAGAATTCTGCACCTCTTTCCGCGCGTGCACCCCCCACCCCAGCTATTGGTCAGCTATCAACGCAAATATAATCTAATTCTGTGGGAAACACTGCACTGACAACACTGCCATTTCACATCATGTCATATATGAATATGAATCAATTAGTTAAATAAATATATTAAAAGGTTTTACTTTTAATTATTTCATGGTACTTTGATTTCATAAGTCCATATTTATTTATTTCAAAAGACTTTTATTTTTTAAATCCACATTTATTTCCGTGGACTTTTATTTCCTTTTATTTGCCACATTTATTGATTTCCCTCTCTATTTATTTCCAGTTCTTATATGCAAATCAGGGGGCGTGGCAATCTCTCACATTAACAACAGAGCCGTGGGCAAAAAAGGCTGGCGAGTCAGTAGCGGAGTGGCAATCAGGACAGTCGGGACTTTTCCCGGTGGGCCGGATGCAAGATATGTGCATGGTCTGCTGCTTTGATAATATTTAATTTATTACAAACTAAAAAAACTAAATATATTTAATTGATATCCCTTAATTAACTAGTCTTAGGCAGTGTCCTCATTTAGGATTCCAGTGGCCTGAGGGTAGAAGCTCTTCCTGAGCCTCTCAGTGATGGCCTACTTTATCCGGTACCTTCTTCCTGATCTGAACAGGGAGTAAAGGCTGTTATCTGATTAGTGATTAGGATCTTTAATGATTTTCCTAGCCTTATTCTTGCGCCTGATGTGAATATCCTTTAGGCAGTGTAGGGCCTCACCTATTGTATGTGCAGCCAAACAAACCACTCTTTGTAGGGCCTTGTGGTCCTGTTCAATGTGGTTTCCGTACCAGTCAGTAATGTTCCCCGTCAGGATGCTCTCAATGGTGCAGGAGTAGAAATTCCTCGGTATTTGAGGGGATACCTAGAATTTCCTCAGGCATCTAAGGTAAAACAGTCTCTGCCTTGCCTTGCTCACCACCGAGTGAGCATGCAGCACCCAGGTCAGACCATCGCTGAAGTGGACACCAAGGTACTTGAAGTTGTCCACTCTCTAGCAGCTAGGATGCCTGTGTGTTTCGTACAGGGTTGTAACGTTACTCACACAAGATGAGCAACAGGTCTTGCCTATTCTTTCGCTTCCCAGGTGATAAAAATATGCAATGTGTAACATAGCTAAGCTAGCTAGCACGCCAAGCAGCAAGCAAGGTGACGTTTATTGTGTCAGAAAAGATATGTAGTTCAGTAAGCACAAAACTAAGTGGTACTAGGACAAACCTACAACAAATTGACTTTCTTCACTTGCAAAATTATCTTTAAAATTGATAGACATTGTCATGGTTGTATGTTTCTGTTTCCTGTTTTATTTTGGTAGTCTGGTTTTTCTGTCTTGTCTGGTCTTGTTTTACTTCCTGTCTTGTGTTTTACCGCCTGTTTGATTGTCCTGCCCCGCCCTGATGTGTTTCACCTGTTGAATCACCTGTCCCTTGTTTGCTCGTTACCTCATGTATTTAGTCTTTGTGTTTCCCTTGTCTGTTGTCAGGGCCCTATTTCAGGAAGGAGGTTTAACGATTTACCCTGAGATGGGAAACTCTGAGTTTTGGGTATCAGAACAGCTGATATGAGTTTGTTCAATCAACTCAGAGTAGGTTCACCACCACAATAAAAAGGCAGCATGAATGGAGCAATGATACTACGATTCACCATGGTAACAACCACATAAGGTTAAGGTTAGGGTTAGGTGCCTTGAAGGCAGTGGTCGCAGCGCTACCTGGAAGGAGCAGTTGGGGGCAAAAAACATCGAGCCTAATATTACTGTTGAAATGGTATAAATAATCTATTTTATTTAGGTGCAATACTGCGGGGCGAAAAAGTCCTAGGCCTACTAATCCCATTCTGAGGCTGCAGCACCATCATTAACATCCATCCATCCATCCATCTTCGTCTGCTTATCCGGTATCGGGTCGCGGGGGGAGCAGCTCCAGCAGGGGACCCCAAACTTCCCTTTCCCGAGCCACATCAACCAGCGCCGACTGGGGGATCCCGAGGCGTTCCCAGGCCAGGTTGGAGATATAATCCCTCCACCTAGTCCTGGGTCTTCCCCGAGGCCTCCTCCCAGCTGGACGTGCCTGGAATACCTCCCTAGGGAGGCGCCCAGGGGGCATCCTTACCAGATGCCAAACCACGTCAACTGGCTCCTTTCGACGCAAAGGAGCAGCGGCTCTACTCCGAGCTCCTCACGGATGACTGAGCTTCTCACCCTATCTCTAAGGGAGACGAACATCATTAACATAATTATAATTAATTATCTTTATATTTCAAAGGGTTTACATCATTCACCTGCAATAATAGCATATTGTGGAACTCCTTTTTAATGTCTCTTACTGATTTGTGTCCAGGGAACACTCCAAAAACGTTTAAAACATGTTTCAGAGCGAGTCACATGCACTCTTCTGACAGCTCTTTACAGTGGCTTTACTAATATGCTCTGCATCCCCAATGTTGTAAAGAAAACTGCTGTTTGCAAAACAATTAATGTGTCACAAATAATCTGCTGGGAGAGCATGTCAAAGATGGGTGACGTTAGTGATATAAGGTTATGTAGCCTAGAATGCATAACAGACTGGGAAGGAAAACAATACCGCTCAAATAGGAAGTTATCTGAAAATTAAAATGTCGGGGTTCAATATCATCTCCCGACATATAACACCCTGCGAAGTAAAGCAGCTTCTTCATCAACGGGATCGTTGACATAAGGAAATGCCATGTTTTTAGAAAAAAAATCCGGCTTGTGAGAATCTGCCGCATTAAATATATACATAAAAATATTACAGAGGAGAAATGGTCAAAAGCATGTTCTCTAGCTCAAACCCTATCCATAAATACTAACTCCAAACTATTGCAATATAAATGGATAAGTAGATTATACATAACCCCAGCTAAATTGCATCACTTTAATCCTAACATACCAGATACCGTCAAATGTAAAGACCAAAAATGAACGTTATTTCATTGTATGTGAGAGTGTCCACAGATACTCTCATTCTGAAAGAAGGTGTTGGACCTGGCAAGCCAGATCACTGGCAAGAAGGTGCCCCTTAGCCCTAAATTATGCTTATTAAATCTCTACCCAGACGGCTTTATAACATCTAACAAAGTTAGATCTCTACTGAATATTTGTTTTTTAGAAGCCAAACGATGCATTGCTTGCTCATGGAAATCGGACACACCCTGTGGTACATCGCAATGGTTGAAGGGAATGACTTTTTACTTAGCTTTAGAAAAGATAAGTTAAACAACAAAAAATAGGCTTGACAAGTTCGGGAAAATTTTGAGCGTTTTCTTCAATTTCCTTGAGAATAACAATATGGATGTGGATGGTCGGAGTGATAACTAGCTGGACTGAGTGGTGTTTTATTTATATATATATATATATATATATATTTGGTCAAAATTTTGTCCGGTAGTGTGCCATCTGTACTATACAGTGTTGAGATAAACAACTGCTGTGTGTTTTTAGTGTAAGCATACACCTATGGATGTACATACTCATGACTGTGGGTACTATAGCTACTACACTTGATCTTTTTTTTTTTTTTTTTAAGATAATTTTTTGGGCATTTTTAGGCCTTTATTTTGATAGGACAGCTTTGACTTGAAAGGGGAGAGAGAAGGGGAATGACCTGCACCAAAGGGACACAGGTCGGAGATGAACCTGCGGCCGCTGCGTCAAGGAGTAAACCTCTATATATCGGTGCCTGCTCTACCAGGTGAGCTAACCAGAGGCCCACTACACTTGATCCTTGGTCTCCTTTCTGTTTTATGTTATGTGCCTTGTTGTACTGATTTTGTCTGTTAAATTTACAAAAATAAATAGGCTACATGTTTAAAATATATATATATATATATATATATACAGTATATATATGTAAATACTTAATAAATAAAATCAATACATATCTGTAGCAAAGCAATCGGCTTGAAAATCTGTTCATCAGAAATGCTGATTTTTATTGTGGATAAACCACCTGCCTCGATAGAGGGGAAAGTGGGATTGTTGGCAAAGAATACATGGCATGAACACTATTTTTTTTGTTCCATAATGGGAATTATTGAGGCAACAGTCAAAGTTGAATAGGGTTGGGTACCGTTTGGATTTTTACGATTCCGATGCCGAACCGGTACTTATAAAACGATTCCGATTCCTAACCGATTCCTAAAACGATTCT
Organism: Perca fluviatilis; assembly: GCF_010015445.1. Classification (NCBI taxonomy): domain Eukaryota; kingdom Metazoa; phylum Chordata; class Actinopteri; order Perciformes; family Percidae; genus Perca; species Perca fluviatilis. Next base: position 12,428,894 of record NC_053117.1, read on the forward strand.
TGAAAAACTGAAAAATGACATCAAAGAAAAACTCTTTTATGGAGTTTTTTTTTAATTGAAAATTATTTAAATTGAACAATATATTAACGTTTTAAAGTACTTTAATATATAATAAGTAAACCTAAGTCACCTAAAACATAACTACAATAATTTAACAAATAACAGTTACACTATTAACAAGTAACAACAAAATAAATGTTGTTGAGTTGGTATGCCAACCAGCTTCAAACTTTAGCATTTCTTTTGCAGAAAAATTACCATATTTGCCTTCTCTGGCAACAACAAAACTCTCTCAGATGGTGTCCAAGAGGCCTGTACACACAGGTATGAGTTTGAAAGGGCAGACAATTTGGGGAGGCTGTCCCCCCTCCCCCACCAGCAGGCTACAGGGTCTTGTCCTGAATGATAGACTAGCAGAGCAAGTGTAATATGTTTAGTAGCGATCACGTGCAGTGAATGGTTAATATGCTTTTACGTCCGTTTTGGTGAGCCCAGAGGGAAAATATGGCATTTTAAAAGTTACCTACCTACCTAATCCGTTCCAAATACTACCGTTTGGGTTTCGGTACCAAACCCTAAAGTTGAATGGTTCATTTGCAAAAACAGATCTCTGTTTTATTTATCTTACTTCATTTTCATAAATCATTTTCTTTTATTGTGCACTCAAAGGAATATCAGTCAAACTGGTTTTGATTTATTAAAATTAAGAATGGCTTTTATCTGTTTTTGCAAATGAACTCTTTTCTCTTTTCTCTTATTTTGCGTTCAGAATTATGTCACTCAAGTAAGATATGGCGTTATGTATGTGCTTCATTCCTGAGTGAGTAACTATATTTTGCAAGCACATTACATTACATTTTGAACAGAAATTAACACTTGCAAACTTAATTTTGTTAGAGCAAACAAAAACCTATTCCATGCTCAATAAATGTATTTGCATGTTTGCTATTATCCATCTTAACGTGCAATAATAACCCCTCTCACGCACTTTACTCATGTGCCCTCTCAAAAACTCTTTCTCTGCGCGCAGGTAGACGCTGCTGTGCGCAGGTCATGTCTCCCTCTCTCTCAACCTCTGCACTCTGTGCGTGCTCAACCCTGACACACTCACTCACATTTTCACAGCGTTACAGTTCAAATGATTAGCTGAAAGTAATGGATGATGAAAACATTAAGCCGCAATTCAAGTTGTAGGCCTAATAGTAGAATTTCTGACCAAACCAACCTAAATGTTTACAGTTCAATTGCATTAAAAAGTGAGAATATCCACTTTAATATAATAAATAGTGTTATACATTTGGAACACATTGGGAATTGATATAGGGGTACATGAGTTAATCTGACAGGGCTGTGGGGGAAAGCACTAATCTACAGTATTGGATATTATTGACCTACCGGTATATTACAGACATGCCTTAACAGTTGTGTTATTCATAATACCGTTGTGTTGTTTGAATTACAACAACATATCTCCTTGTGTGATTAACGTCATCCTTCACAAGCAATCTAACATTAGCCCAGCATGGATACAGTCTATGCTTTGAGTAGTCGTTAAGACTAGAAAAGCGCTATATAAAAACAGTCCATTTACATTTATTCAGATGACATGTCAGCTGCATAGACTGTTATGCTCTGCTGCTGTGTGCTAACGTTAGATTGCTTGTGAAGAATGAGTCAAATTAACGTTATTCACACAAGGAGATATGAGTCAAACAAAACAACGGCATTATAATACACAAAACCGAGTCAAGGCTTAATTCATCCCGGGTTAATCCGCTATCTAGGTTTTGTGAAATAGCTCTTAAACTTAGTTTATTGTAGCTGCGGTGTTCCTGGCGTGAGGTGCGCGAACCACGGCTCTCGTTTTCAGCACGAAGGCTCCGCAAGCTGTCGCGGACATTGCCGTGCACCTCTGAATTTTTTTAACTACGTGCCCACTGTGCGCTGAGCTCTCAGTTCGTCATTTCAATTTGGAGACAAACGACAGTCACGTTAATGATTAGAGTAGATAAATGTAATGTTTCGCGGTATGTCGGTGTTTAACATGGATGTGTTTACTTCTGTTGCCAGGCAGCCTGCTTTACTTAACTTCCGCTCTCTTCTTCTCTACTACTTCTTCCTTATTCACAGATTATTTTGTCTGTATGCCTTTTGGTTTCAGAGGATAGACCAATGAACAATGCGTTGAGCATAAACGTCTCCATGCATGCTCGTAGCACCGTGCCATTCTTAGATGGCACGGTGCTACGAGCATGCACAAGGATGTGCATGGTGTCATGCTCGAGTATAGCCGACGCTTTAGAACTCAATTTTCCAATTTTTTTCATCCATGTATTGTTTGATGACGAAAGCCACCAACTGGGCAGTCTACTTCAATACAAAGACAACTAGGTGCAGGCACTAACAGGGGAAGGGGTCGGGCAATCTCTAGCTAAGTTTCCATCCACTTGTCAATCGAATTATCTGAAGTTCGGTAAAAAAACTCATGCGAATAAAGCTGGTGAAAGTGTGTTTCCATCAAACAGCTTTAAAGCGAATAAAAACCTGTGCGTAATGACGTCACATGCTGTTTTGCGATTAAATTGGTATATCGAATTGATTTGAGACATTTTATGGTGTTTCCATTCATTTTTGCACTGAATCGCACAAGATTCAAGCGAACTTTTGCGAACAAAGTTTTGCTAGAAAAAGTAGTTGTTAATATTAGAAGCCAAGCTATAGCCTAAGCTCCAATGGGCCTTTGGCTGAGGACCAGCTCATCAAAAAGGTGGAACTTGCCTTATATTTTCCCTCCGGCACCGCTGCGAGACAACTCTCTTTTTTGAGCCGTGTATCGCTGTTTGAGCGCCTTCCATTTACTCCGCAGGACGTCCCACGGCTTGCCGTAAGGGACATTCTAAAACGCTTAACGTGAAAAAGCTTAACGTGGTTTAATGTATCTAAACAACGATCAGTCATCACCAGATGTATCGTGGTCATATCTTGTCATGAACACTTAAGCCTGTCAAAAAAACTAAATCGAAATCCAACGATTATAAGTTATCTCACGTTAATGTGTCAGATAACGTCCATAATATTTGGACATTGGGTTAGATTTGATCGTTTTAAGTGGTTATGATGAGCAATATAGAAGAGGATTTTTTTGGTGATGATTGATCGTTGTTTAGGTACATTAAACCACGTTAAGCTTTTTCACATTAGGACTTATAAAGCCAATGAGAACCGTGAGAACCGTAGTCAACCCCCAGCCGCTCCGCTGCCCTGAAGCAGAAACGCTTTATGTCAGATAACGTCCATAATAATTGGACTTTGGGTTAGATTATTTGACAGTTTTCCGTGGTTATGATGGGTAATATGAGAGAGAAATTTGGTGATGATTGATCATTGTTTAGGTACATTCAACCACGTAAGCTTTTTCCATAGGCTCTGCATAAACACTTAATGTCAGAAAATGTCCATAATAATTGGACTTTGGGTTCGAGTTTTTTACAGTTTTCAGTGGTTATGAGGAGCAATATGAGAGAGAAATTTGGTAATCACTGATCATTGTTTAGGTACATTAAACCACGTTAAGCTTTTTCCTCGCCATATTAATAATATTAATACGGCCACTGATGAAGAAAATATTAACGTGAGATAACTTCTATAATCGTTGGATTTCGATTTAGTTTTTTTGACAGGCTTAAGTGTTCATGACAAGATATAACCATGATAAATCTGGTGATGATCATCGTTGTTTAGATACATTAAACCACGTTAAGCTTTTTCAAGTTTAGCGTTTAATGTCCCTGTCGTAACTGTTGGTCATTTCCTTCGCGACCTCCTGATAAATGATGGCGTTTCTTAGATTTTTGCTATCTAAAATAGCTGTTATATTTTTCTGGTAAATTAAATTAAAAAAGTATCTCGTCTCCTCGTTTGTGGAATAATCTGTCATAATGTAGCTCTGAGTTGGAAGTGGCTGCAGAGGGCTGGGCATGTAAGTGCATTAGCTGGTGTTGGGGTGAGGCTGTCTCAGGCCTTGGCTGACAGAATGGAGAGAGCACATAAGGCAATAGAAAAAGCCATTAGTAGCCCTGTTCTGCCCCTAAAAGTGTTAGCCCGAGGACAGCCATTCACTCAACAGCAATGCCACACCTATATCGTCTAGAGACTAGACATAGATCAGGAGATAACAGGTTCATAAAAACACAATGAACCAGCTTTATGTTTAGACTTGAAATAAAAATCCTGACACTTGTAATATCCTCAGTCTTTATATTTGATCTCTTGATGTTTACAGTATCCCAAGAAATGGAGATTTCCTGTAAGCATGGCAGGGTGAGACAGGGGTTGTATAGCAGTCCTGAACAACAAGAGGCAGTGCATGCTCTGCACTGTATCTTGTTATTGCTGTCCTTTAGCCACCTTGTAAACATGCTGCTCCCCAGAGCTCCGTCTGATAGCATCTGAAAGTCTGCCTGCTGTTTACAGGTGAGTGGATACTGTGTCACAGGGGAGGACTCATGCAACTGACCCTAACTAGCCCTGACAAGCACTGGAAAAGGCTGACAGTTGACTATTGGTGCTTTCACAAAAATATTTACACAATGAGATTTTTGATAAATAATTATCAATGATGTGGATATAACGACTAAGTGGGTAAAGGCAAATTATAGAACAGCTAGAACATCTGTCATGCGCGCCGCATGATTAACATCGCGCAAGATCAGCGCAACGCTGCATTCTCTGTGTCCCAACCAGCCCACCAAGAGCCCACCAATGAGGGACAAAATGTACAGTCTTTGATCATTAGTGTCAGAGGGTCATTAGTGTTTTCCCAGACAGTGTTTGTTTCATTCCTGAGGTGCTGCAGAGGGATAATAACACAAGAAGGGGAAAGGATAGCCTTAAACTTTGGCATATTGTTTTTTAAATGGAATGATGTAATTAATAGGCTTGAAAAAAAATCTAAATCCATCTTATAAATATTGCTGTTATAAGTAAGTTACAGTTTCTGCTAGGACTTTACTGATGTGCAGAAGTAATCCATCCGAGTGCATTTGACCACCATAAAATCGGCATATGTCACACTGACCTGCCGGTCGCCGGTCATGGCTGAGCACGTGAAAATCGGCCAATTCCGGTCACCGGCTGGTCAATCGGTGCATCTCTACTCCCTAGAGTGGGAGCAGAGCGAACGAACGGCCCGCTGCTGGCTCATTAGCTAACATTAGCTTGCTAATTTCACCCACCTAACATGCCTTCATCATACGCTGATTACAGAAATCATCTAGGAATAGCAATGTGCTTTCCTTCAATTTGACAAGAGCGTGTGAATTAAACATTAAGTTCTTACATTTTACTAATTTAGAGGCTGGCTGGTAAGCTAGCTTGCTCGCTATGGGGCTAATTGTTTAGCGGTGCAGAGGGTGCAGAGAGAGAGAGGTCTATTACGGTCTTTATATTAAATATCATGGTGTAGGATATTAGTTTGTTAACGTCAGTTTATTTTGTAATGTGTAGGTATGTAAATGTCTTTTATTGTTGGAATAAATATACTTTCATGAGTAGTTATGTACATCTCGTGGTACGTTTGCCATTTTATGGACATAATGTGCAAAAACAGATATTCCAACCATTCAAACCTGTGTGTTTTTAGAGGAAACGTCATTTTTGACAGCTCTTATGTGTATTGGATTGATCAGATGAGATGAAAAATGAAAGCAGCCTTGTGTGGGCCTGTCACAGTTGCCTCACTCTCGTTTTCAAGCTGAACAGCCAATCAGATGAATTGACCAAAAAAAGGCAGAAAAAAGGCTGACACTTGGCGACGGTGCGGGACACACGGCACAAAGCAGGGCCAACGGCTGACGGTCGGCTTGGTGTGTCAGGGCCTTTAGTTATGCTGCTATAGTTTTAAGGCCCTGACACACTAAGCCGACAGCCGGGGACTAGTAGCGACGATGGCCGACTGTGGTGTCGTCTCTCGTCAGTTCGACGACCGTGAGGGACACACCGCACCTAGTTTGTGCGGTGTGTCCTGCAACTAGGACCGACGGCCGCCGGTCAATTTGGTGTGTCAGGGCCTTTAGACTGCCGGGGGGATGTCCTTTGACACACTGAGCTCTTCTCTCTTTCCAGCTGTGTGCATTCATGTCCCAGTAATTATTGTTACTAATTTACTCCAGGGAGTTTATTCCCCGGGTCCTTAAGTTTTCTCGCATCACAGATTTCCTTGGATTGGGGTTGCAACTAAATCGTGTTTGCAGCTGTTGCCGTGGTCCTCGACGCTCTGCAGTACTACTACCATAATTTCTAGTTAGTTCTATTATCTTTATTGTTACTATAATTGCCACTGTTCATCATACCAACTGCTGTAATTATTATGAGTCATATTTCTGTATATTTGTATAAGTGTCTCTGTGTCCCAACCAGCCCACCAAGAGCCCACCAATGAGGGACAAAATGTACAGTCTTTGATCATTAGTGTCAGAGGGTCATTAGTGTTTTCCCAGACAGTGTTTGTTTCATTCCTGAGGTGCTGCAGAGGGATAGTAACACAAGAAGGGGAAAGGATAGCCTTAAACTTTGGCATATTGTTTTTTAAATGGAATGATGTAATTAATAGGCTTGAAAAAAAATCTAAATCCATCTTTTAATATTGCTGTTATAAGTAAGTTACAGTTTCTGCTAGGACTTTACTGATGTGCAGAAGTAATCCATTTGTTTGGACTGAACTAAAGAAATAACTTCATAATATTTCCTTGGCAATGCGAAAACAATGATAGAACAGAAAACTAACTACATTTTTTGACTTTTATTATTACTTATTATTATTATTATTAACTAACTATCCACTGTACAAAGTCAGAATTGCTATGTTTCTAATGCAGTTTGATACTTTAATCAAGATTAAGGACAACACTAGTCAATGTTATGCTTCACCTACATTGATAAACATGCCAAACCTCAGACCAAACCCCAACTAAAATAATTTGGAGAACATCCACCTGACTACCAGTTGGATTTCATAAACACATCTGACAACTCCCACTGATTGCTCAACTCTAGATTCATTTTCTTCTTAGCACACCTACTATAATAATGTTCTTCCCTCACTAGCATGTTTAGCATTTAGATCCCACTGAAAAAGAAATCGAACCCTAATGCTCAATGGTCCCATTCACACCTACATTCTCTTCTAGAAGGCAGAGACATCTCCAGTCACCTCTCCGTCAGCTCCGCAAAATGTATGCTGAATTGTCTATTAAATATTAAATATTAAGGCTCTGAAACACCAAGCCCACTCCCCATACCAGCAGGCTGCTTCACTCCCCGCCGGGAAGACAGCGGACACCGGGAGATGGCTAGCTTGCTAACGTTAGTGCTTTCCTATGGTGTAACAAGAGGGAGTGAATGAAACATTAAGTTGGTACATTTTACTAATTTAAAGGGCCGGCCGGCCAGCTAGTTAGCTGGTTCATCCAGCACCAACCACGGTTCAGGGAGAGATCTAACGCTACGGTCTTTATATTAAATGTCACGGTAGAACATTTAGTTTATTTTGTAATGTGTCGGTATATGTCAGTCTTTTAAAAAACATGTTTATGTTGAAATAGATACAACTACATCAGTAGTTGTGTATCTCGTTTTTCATACGTTTGCAATCTTCTGGACATAAAAATACATATTCCAATCGTTCAAACCTATGTGTTTTTAGAAGGAACATTCAAACGTCAGTTTTAACCAGTTTTGACAGTCCTATGTATTTTGGTTTGATCAGATTAGATAAAAAATTAGAAGAGCCTTCTATGTGTGCTTTCACAGTCGTTTGTTTGTTTCCTCACTACCCTTTTCAAGTTGAACAGCCAATCAGACGGAATGGATAATTCACTTTGATTATAACATAAGGATAAGGAAGACAGAGCTATGTTACTGTTTTTTTTTTGTTGTATTTTATTGAACCTCACCCATGAAGGTGCAAATATATGGTGGTTAAAAATACGAATAGAAAATAAAAAATACAAGTGAAACTCAAATTATAAATATAAGGCCTAACTATATAGAAGTGGGACCATCTATTGTAATAGCAAAAAACAGAATAGTTTTTACATGATAAATATCTTAAACAAAAAGTTGAAGCTCATGAAATAAAAGGCTAATTGTTTGAAGAAAATGCATATAGCCTGAACAAGAAAAGTTTTATATTTTTCTGACAATGTTGCTGCACGGAGTTTATTGTATTTTGACGAAAATAAGTCACATCTGAATAAGTTTTATATTTTTCTGACAATGTTGCTACACAGAGTTTATTGGATTTTGACAAACAGGCTATATCGTGTCTGAATAAGACATTTGTTACTAATAGTTAGCGTAGCCTATATTGTGGACAGGATCAGGAAATAAAAATATATTTTATGCGTGCATTGGGTGCATTACCTGTCCTTACAGTCTAGGTGTCCTGACAGTGGAGCCTGCACTGGAATAAACTCCACAGTGAAGGTCTGTTGCCAGACACTCTTTACCAAATCTCATCTGCTCCTAGGGTTTACTCTTTTCTTTCTTATCCTACAAGCCTACTGTAATCGTATGTTTATCTCTATGTGTAGGTGGTATTTTAAAGGTTCTCTACACACAGAGCTATGGCTTTGTATAAAAAGGACAAAACCATGTCATAGTTCATGGCTAAAAGGTGTGCTAATGAGAAATTGACAGTCAGTGTTTTGCTCTCCATCCTGTACAAAGAGTCAGAGCTTTGGCAGGGACAGACGAGGGAGTTGTCAGGCCATGATGGATTGCCACTCTGATGAAGAGGACACAGCTGGGTCCCACAGCGGCAGGAAATGAGACAGCCGTCACTCCTCCTTTGACAATTCAATCTGAGAATCCACCAATCATATTCAGCCAGAATAAGCCTGTGCGGTCAGAGTGCATTACCAGTCTGTCAGTGATCCGGAAGACAGGAAAAAGGGATGTCTAAGGATGGATGAAGGAGTCATCTTAAACCCCCAACACTTTTGCCCCATATGGACCAACTCATGTTACCAGTGTTAGCAAACAGCAGTGTGGGTAGCAGCAGACTGACACACATGCACACATCCTCCGTACTGTCTAAACAGACTCCACCATAGCATGCAGACCGTAACAGCCAATAAGTATTCAGCAGGGATCACAAACCATCCCATGGCTCTGATCTCAGTAGTGATCAACATGTCTGCTGAAGATGCTGCAACCCATTCTTTCCTGACTCAGTTTAGGTAACTCGGCATCCAAATGGCAGCTAATTTAAATGTAAAAATGTGCATACCATTGCTGCACTGGAAAAAACTAATTGCAGCAAATGATTGAGTCTCATAAAGAAAAAGCTGCCAAAGAGATCCAAACTAAATTCATTTCAAATACGAATTAAATGTAGTTACCTTGATATAAGTGTGAGGCCAAACTCATTTCTTTCTACTCGAATATACTCTTATTCGAATGACCTACTCAATCTGCTTACCCTCTTGCTCTTGGGTAAAAATAGCTAATTTGTAGCTCTGTCCTGCTGTCCATGTTCCTGTTTACATGTGTAACTGTTACAGAGTATTTCACATCTCCCACACATTTTCTTGCTCTCAGCAACTAAACTACTATTGATTATATTTTCAACTTCCCTCCTATCCTTTCTCTCTTATTCTGTTTCTGTTTCCCTCTTTCAATCCTACTATGAAGCTCACACTGCTAAACACACATTCCTTTCCCACTACAGCTGTTTAATAATTTATCCTATTGCATAATTGTTTCCTTGACATAATATAATTCTGATTTTATGCAAATGGAAGAACGCTGTGATTTGTTTTATGCTAGCAGTTAAGTTGGCGTGCTGTGGTCCTAATGGGAGCTGTGGCTGTGTGTGAGTCATCCTCCACAGGCTCTTATGCTTGCCTCTAATCATCCCCCCCGAGTAAGGCTGGGAAGGGAAGGAGCAGTCATGAGGAAAAGAACAGTCTCTGCAACGATGCACAGGACAGACTAGCCTGTACATTCACACTGTAAAGTAAACATTTTAACAATATATGATATCATACGAAAACGTATGCACAACAATTTGTATGATATCCTACAAAATTACAGTCACATGACAGTTAAGTTTAGGGGTCTTTAGAGTTAAATTTAGATTATTTTATTTTACTGTGAGCTGGATAAAGGGCACCGTGAGGTTAAGGTCATTTCAGCGGCCATTACAATTAAGTTTAGCAAACAAAAGATAACCGTCATGCGGCAACAATAGTTAAGTGTAGGTACCAAAATGTTGAGTTAAGAATAGAAAAATTATTGTAGTTTGGGTTAAAACACCACTACCCTTAAATAGTACACCTGGGACACGAACACCTGTTTCCTGCATTACAGTATTGTGTTTTCCCCATAACTTCTTCTGGGACACAAACTACGCTCCCCTGCTGAAAAGTCCTGTGTTTTATGACCCAATCAAACAACGATATCTTCCTCCTTACACAGATCTTTGCACTCTTATACAGTGGCAGTCAATGTGGGGAATACAGGGGGGTGCTAAGTCTGTCCTGCTGGTGCCAGCACTGTGTTCCCATTAATACAGAAGCTGCGTTTGTTAGGAGTAGTTAACATTGTTTTTCATAATGTTAAAAGAATATGTTGATTGTGAGTTGTCATTTCTCTAAGGTTACCCAATCTGTGTGGGCCTGTGAGCCCACAACCTGTACGTCCGATTATGAATGTAGCTAGCTTGCTATCTATGTAGGAAGATGTTGCCCGGTGCTGCCGTCATGGAGGGGCATAGGGGGGCCACGAGGCGGACAGCAGCCCTCTGCGTCACGGGATGCGACAGATGACCCCTCCATTCCAAATTGCATACTACATGCTATATATACAATAATACTAGTAAGCCAGAAAAAAATGAGTATGTTCCAATAGTATGTCAAGTGCAGTATGCCAGAAATATATAACCATATAACCCCTCGGCCGGAGCAATGTGTAGGTCAGGAGGCTGCACTGTTAACATTAGCCACACTGCTAAGTCCTTAGTTACAGGAGGGTGTGGTGGTACTGTACAACATAAACTGGGCTATATGGATTATCAGTTTTTGGCAAAATGCTAGAATTAGAAATAAACTGAGGACTAATTTATGACAAGATACTTTCTCTAATGCCTGAATTGAACTGAAAAAGACATTGGACTTTTGCTGATATCATGGATGATTTCACACGAGTCGTGGAACTGCATTAGATAAGGTAAGACCACTTTATGGTTAATTTGGGCTTATAAAGTGTAGCCTACTTGTGTTTGTTATATGTGGTACCAGCTTGCCTTGCATTGTGCTTTACATACAGCATTTAGGCCCAGATGTGGGGTTTTTTGTAAGTGGACTCACGTTATAGAGAATGTCCACCCATCCCTCCATGGTGATGCACTGGAAAACAGTGAGAACAGCGAAGAGGATGTTGTCAAAATTGGTGATGCCATAGTTGGGTCCGATCCAGTACTCCCTGCAGGCAGTGCCGTTGGCACAGGTCCTTGCCGGAGCCTCCAGGCCACAGGGGAAATCTGCAGCTTGCTCGTCTACAACCACAAACATACACACCACATGCAGAGGTATTTTTAAGAAGGCTGGGCAAGTATTATGTAAAAGTACCTTTGGTTACAGATACAGAAAAACATGCCATCTTATGCACAATATATGGGTTCTACTACAACGATACACAAAATGGCCACATTCAAGCAAATATATTTCCTGTTATTATTCACAGTAACTTACTGTTAGATTTCAAGTGATGCTGGCTCTTCATTACTGATACAAACAGTAACATGTTTGACCGAACGTTATGCTCAACGTCTGCTATGATCCACATTTGTTATTTATCATTGCACTTTATTTACCTAATGTTGACACTGTGTTTGTCCATAGTGTCATTCTTCTAGTAATCCCTCCTCTGAGGGTTCTATGCAGTATCTGAGCTGTTCCTAGGACTGCGCTCTTTTGAAAAGAGGTCTCATATGCTGTTCCTGGAATTTGCTTGAGCCACTGTCCTAGTTTTGGGGTTTACAGCCCAGAGTGCTCTGAGTTGACAAATATGCAGTGAAAAATCTTTTCTTGTAAACACCATTTGCGAAGACAAAATACACATATTTATGTAGTGTGAAATCTAATTATTTTAATCAAATATAAGGCGTCACTTATTTTGGTAATTTCTTTCGACGCTTTTTGGAACATTTTCACATAGTAAATGTGTTCTATGGTGTGACGTAAAAAAAAAGTCTTTAAAAAATGTAATCAACAAAATGAACCTTGACTTCTAATACTTTTAGGACTCAACACCAAAAATATATTTCTTAATTGAATTCCTGTGTATTTAATTGAATGGAATTTAAAAACACAATTTCAAGAATTGTTTCTAAACAGATGCTTGACCCAATGTCATTTAAGCATTTATTAAGCATATAATTACTGCAATTTTCATTTCATTTCAATTCAGTTTCTGTCGTTCCTCCTCCTTTCTGTGTCTATACTTCCATGCCCTCTGTCTCTTAGTCATAACATTGTCTCTCCCTTTCCGTCTTGAAAAAATATATAACGTTACTTATTTTCATTACACTTTTAACAGTTGACAATATTGTAATTAATGTAATAATTGCATTTAAAAACACTGAAAATTGTCAAAAATAAGAATAAAAAGGCGCTAAAAAATGTTTTATTATTTAAAATGCTTTTTAAAGAGACCTTGCGTGACATCTGTTTCAGCCTTTTGTGTCGGTTAGAGAACTGCAGTGGGTTCCATAATAACGCGTTAATGACCATGTCATACCGGGGTGCGATATTTTTTCTCCCACTATAGCCACACCAAGACCCGCCCTTCAATAGTTACTATTGGCCAGGCGTCCATGCTTATGCGAGGTAACGTAACCTGATTTGTACAGGTCCTATCCCCTGACCAATCGGCTATCCTAACCTTAACCACTTGAGGTGAAATGCCTAACCCCAACCAATCAAGCTGCTTTGTAGGGCGGGTCTTGGCGTGGCCATAGTTTTTTTTTTTTTTTATTCACTCTTTATTATATAACAATCGTACAAACAATCAAGGCACAAAGTGATAGTACATTTGTCCAAAACGTGTCAACAGCTTTGACGTAGAGAAATATATATATAGCAAATAATACTAAAGAAAATAAAATTAAACTAAGATGCTAGGGGTCTTTTTAGTCCATAAGAGAATGTAAGTCCAACAAATATAAGAGTCTTTCGGCGTTTTTCTCTGTCATATATTTTAAAGATGTAACAAAAAGCTTAAGATCATTCTTCCAACCAATAATGTGGGGTTTGACTTTTAAATATTTGCACCTATGGATAAAATGTTTACAGTGCTCAATCAAGATATTAACCAAGAATTCTAAATTTTTATCCTTTAAAAATATTCCAGTTTTAATTGACATTTCGTTTAATGGGTGTAGCAGTATATCTTTAGTTTGAAGCCAGTATTGAAAAGACAGCCACAATTCATGAATTGGTTTACACTGAAAAAAAACATGTTCGACCGTCTCAATATCACTCTCACAGAAAACACAGGAATTACTCTCCCAATTAAATTTTACATGTAAGAAGTGGTTTGAAGGATAAATATCATTCGATATTTTAAATGTCACTTCTTTAGCTTTTGGTGGGAGAGGATACGATAGGGATCGTTTCCTAATCTTTCTAGCCTCCTCGTCACTGTAATCTCGGAGAACATATTTTCTTTTCAGTTGGAAAGGATAATATTTAATACATAACACACTCTTGACAAATTTGTTAGAGAACTGCTTTCTGTTCAAACTGACACCTTCAACACACAGAGGCCTCATCTCTGATATAACATTTGCACGCACTAAAAGTTGTTGAGTCATTGTTTTAAAGGGACAAGGGATGGCTTTTATTACTTTAGTGTATTCTCTAAACGGACATTGAAAACTAAATTTGTCACAGAATCCTGTATGATTTAAAAATTCTCCAGAATCATCCATTAATTGAGACACATTCCAGATTCCTTTTTCCATCCAAGTCCCCAAAAACAATGACTTCCTATTGGATAAAATGTATCAGTTATTCCATAGGGGTGTATTCTGGGGAGTAAAATTATGTTTAAAAATCAAATTCCAATAGAGGAGAACTTGCTGGTGAAAATCTGATAATTTCGTTGGCAGTTTACATAAATCATAATCACATCGTAATAAAAAATTAATACCTCCCAACTTCTTGAAAATTGCATCCGGTATGGTGAACCAAAAAGAGCGTTCGTTTGAAGTATATGAATTCAGCCATTTTAACTTAAGAACACCGTTCATAACCAAAAAATCAATTGCATTTAGTCCACCTTCTTCAACACTCTTAACCACATCCGCTTTTCTGATATAATGACATTTATTTTTCCAGATGAAGTTAAAATTGGTTTTGTTGATAAGTTGAGCCATTTTATCTGAAACTTCCAATGATAATGCAGGATATAAAACTCTTGAGAGGCCTTCCATTTTAGATAAAAGGACCCTTCCAAATATGGTAATGTCCCTTTGTAACCATGAATTAAGAATGGCTTTGTATTGCTCTACTCTTTTATGAATATTTTCTTTCTCTCTTAATTCTTTGTTTCTGGTAACAGTTATACCCAAGTATTTGACTTGTGATTTAACCTTTATGTTACAAATTATGTGAGCCGGTTGATCATGCAAAGCGAATAATTCACATTTATCAATATTTAATTTCAATCCTACTGATTTAGAGAATTGACTAATAGAGTCTAATACTTTGGGGATCTGCCTTTCATTTTTCAAAAATAACGTAGAATCATCCGCAAATTGGCTAATGACAATGTGTTTGTCCAAAATGTTTATGCCTTTTGTACCATTATTTTTAATCATAATGGACATAAGTTCAGCAACCAAGATGAATAATAAAGGGGAGCTGTTGCAACCTTGTCTAATGCCTCTCTCAACTTTAAATCTCGGACAGGTACCATGTTCCAAAGCTACACAACTGTTAATGTCACTGTATAACATGCCAATTAGATTTATAAATTTCCTACCAAATCCAAAGCACTCAAGAGTTTTTAGAATAAATGGGTGCTCTACCGAATCAAAGGCTTTGTAAAAATCAAGAAATAAAATAAATCCACTTTCTATAAACAGATGACTGTAATCGATCAGATCTAAAACCAGCCTTATGTTGTTGTGGATAGATCTCCCACCAAGAAACCCAGACTGAGTTTCATTTATTATCTGGGACAAACCTAATTTTAGTGTAGTTGCAATACATCCAGAAAGCAGCTTATAGTCGGTGTTGAGTAATGTAATTGGTCTAAGATTATCTAGTATTCTTTTATCTTTGCCAGACTTTGGAAAAAGAGTTATCAAACCTTGTTTCATCGTTGGCATCAAATGCTTATTCTCTATGCATTCTTGCAGTGCTTTGAACAGCATATTTCTAATATCATTCCAAAAAAACTTATAGAAGCTAGCGGTGAGTCCATCAGAGCCAGGGGATTTGTTTACTGACAATTTCAAATTAACAGCATCTAATTCTTCTATTCTTAAATCTGATTCACAAATTCCTTTAAATACATCATCAATGGTTGGTATGAAATTTATGACTTTGTCAAAGAAGCTATTGGAATCAGTACAGGAGTATGCAGATGTATAGAGCTTACTGTAAAAGGTGAAAACTTCTTTTTCTATTACTTTAGTTTGATTACATTCTATTCCCTCTATCAGTAAGCTTGTTATCGCCTTCTTTTCCTGCCTTCTCTTTTCTAAGTTGCAAAAATATGAAGTGTTTTTTTCTCCCTCCTCAATCCATTTGGCTCTTGACCTTACAAACGCACCTTGAGCTCTTTTGAAATATATATTTAGGGCCCGAGCGCTGACAGCGGCGAAGGCCCTATTGAAACTGAAGGAATTATTCTTTCTTTCTTTCTATTATTCTTTTTCCCGTCAAATTAATTGGCTTTTTGAGGGCCTTAACATATTCAAAAAATCACCAAATTTGGCGGTCGCATCAAGTCTGGTGAAAATTTACGTATTTTAAGGGTTTCGGGAATAGGCGCATAAAAATGGCTCGCTAGCGCCCTATTAGAAAGTTAAGAAAATTGAGCCCCTGCAGTGCGTTTAACGTAGACTCACGAAACTTGGTACACATATGTAACATGTCAAGACGTACAAAAAACTTCATTAGAGCCATACCCTAAACCCAACAGGAAGTCCGCCATTTTGATTTCAAAGTTCGAAATTAGTGCGATTTTGGCCATTTCCACATGTCGTACTTTAACGAACTCCTCCTAGAGATTTCATCCGATCAACTTCAAACTCGGTCTGTGCCATCTTAAGATGTTAAAGATGAAAAGTTGTTAAAAGAAAAACTTTTCGTCATAGGGCGTGGCCTTGGCGGGGCGGCCATTTTGTGCATTTCGTCACCGAAACAGGAAGTGGGTGTAACTCGAGTGTACGTTGTCCGATTACCTCGAAACTTTTCAGGATTCATAAGAGTCCAACCCTGAGGACAAATAAAGGCCGATATTTACTTAAAGTCATAGCGCCCCCTAGTGCAGGGCTCGAGAGTGCGACCAATTTGTAAGGGTGCGACTAAGATTTTTCCTAGGTCGCACCGGTGCACCTAACGTCCTCGCATCCGCTGCCTCTCCACTAACGGAGCGATGTTGTTTATATCGATATGGTTTAATGTTGCGTTACATGACCCATTCCTTCTGGAAAGCCGGGCCTGTGTTTGGATTTGGATCTCTCCTCCGCGCAGCCCCGCCCCCATTCACTCACACACCGGCCGGCTCACCTGCAACATGGAGAGACACACCGCGCTGGTCCAAACTCCCGACATTTGTCTACAGTTTTAATTGTTATTAACACAGCTGTATATTGTTAAGTATGAGAGGGAAACCTGTATTGGTACCAGTGTTTCCGCTGGTAACTCTGTTACTGCGGCCGCCACGGCGAAAAACACATTATTAAACTAAATTCAGTTCGTTGAGTAATAGCGTGACGGAGCATGCTGGATCATAGTTCATAAAAATGCAGCGCAGTGACGATACAGACATTTCATAGCCTACACAAGACTGGTGTAACGCCGCTAATGAGTCAGCCGTCACTCTCTGAGTAGCCTAGCATACGCTTCAGTCCATCGCACTCCCCCTGTCTTTCGGTCGTTCTTTTTTTTTTTTTTAGATTTCGGCCTTTATTTTGATAGGAAAGCTGAAGACATGAAAGGGGAGAGAGAGTGGGGGGATGACATGTACAGACATGAAAATCACTCACCTTTCGGCGAAATTCGCCGTTTTGAAACCAAAATAGGTGACCTACGTGAATCGTGTAGATTTGATGAGAAAATGTTTTAGGGGGAGAGGGGGGTGTAAGTGCACCGGTCCGGGTGCCGTGTATGACTATTTTAGAAAAATAAATAAATTAAAAAGTCCACATGGGATTTGTTTTAATGCGCTGGATTTAACCATACTGTCTATGGATTTGACCAATCATCGAACTTCCACCAACCTTCTGCAGCGCATGTTCAAGGAAGCGCGCGGGCGGCGTAAGACAGTGCTTGCTAGTCATTAGATGCTAGTCACAAAGCTTCGGTCCGTGCACTCTGTAATGCGAGTACGTTACCGCGCGACCCGCTACCGTTAAGACTGCGACTGTTCCTTTACTGACCGACCGTGATACAAACAATACGTGTGCCGCGTTCATAGCGGATCATGATTTGTAAAAGCTATCTGAAGCCCAAACTGCCTTGATAAAGCTGTCTGTTTGGAATCAGCATGGCAGGTATTTAAACATAACGGCCTTGTCCCAGAGTTTAGACTTCTAGCTATATGAAAAGATAAACAATGCCACGTTTTTAATAAATGTAAATAAAGCAGCTAATATCAGCATGGACAAAATCATCAATGTACTAATTTGCTTTTTTGATGATGACCTGGCCAAAGTAGTAAATTTTAGTTTTCACAATGATTCATTGTAGGATTATGATATTATTGCAATATGTAAATCCACATTGACTCTTTATTTAATATATGGTTGGAAGAAGTAAAAATGTATCCAAAACTTTTTAGTCTTTAAAAATTATGACTTTTATTATTGTGTAATGTCAGAAGGACTTTAACTGTTTTGCCAGTCAAATTAACTTTAATGAGTGCATATTGAAATATTACACTGGCAAAAAATGCATCTCAAAATGCATCAGATTGATGCTTTAAAATATGGAATATTTAAAATTTTCTTCTGGGGGGGGCATGCCCCCGGACCCCCATAGAGGGGTAATATCCTTCTCACCTTTTTCACCCCTGACCCGTTTTCATGCCTGTCATATAGGAAAGGGCTGCAGGTCGGAGTCAAACCTCTATATTTACCAACTGAGCTATCCGGGCGTCCTCTCTCTCTTTTAATCAGTCTGTTATTGTTGTTGAAAGCTTATGAAGGAGCTTTCTCAGGCTATTTATTTTAGATGTGTTGCAGCTGTATATTTTCAAACTGGTAAAGAAAACCCTGTCTTTGCATTTTATTTTAATCACAATCTGTTTTAATAAAAGAGCTTGTGAAAAGTGGCTTTGACTTAAAACTGAACATTTAGCCCACTTTGTAAAAAAATACAGAGCTATATATCGTGTATCGCCATTCAGCGTTACGGCGATGCGAGGAAAAATTTGGGTGCACCTAAATTTTGTGCTGGTGCACCTAAATAAAAAAAGTTAGGCGCACCAGTGCAACCAAGGCAAAAAGTTAGTGTAGAGCCCTGCCCTAGTGGCAACAGGAAGTAGGCCTAAAAGTCAAGGTGCTATACTTTAACAAACTCCTCCTAGAGATTTCATCCGATGGACTTCAAACTTGGTCTGTACCATCCCAACACCTTAACGATGAAAAGTTATTAAAAGAAAAACTTTTCGTCAGACGGTGGGCGTGGCGTGGCGTCCATTTTGAGTGTTTAGCGATGAACAAAGAAATTGTTGTAACTTGAGTGTACGTTGTCGTATCTGCCCGAAATTTCTCACGATTGACAAGGGTCCAGGCCTGAGAACACCTACAGGCCAAAATTGACTTTCGGTCATAGCGCCCCCCGCTGGCAACAGGAAATGCGCCTTACATGACAAACATCATCCGATTTACATGAAACTTAGAATGTGTGGTCTACATGTGATATTGAGCCGCCTCCTATAATATGACCACACCCACTTACTCAGGCCACGCCCCCTTTCATAACATTTGAACCGTTTAAGGTAGTCTTGTGTGAGGTGTCATTGAACTCAGCAGAGACTTCTTACTTCAATGGTGATGGTTTGGCCCGCCCCCTATGTTTAAGCCACGCCCCCTTTTATAACTAATGACCTGTTTAATGTAGACCCTAGTGTGAGGTATCGTTGAACTCAGCAGAGACTTCCTTCTTCATTGGTAATTGTTTGGCCCGCCCCCTATGTTCAAGCCACGCCCCCTTTCATACATGCTGACCCATCCAAGGTAGAGTCTTGTGTGAGGTATCATTCATCTCAGCAGAGGCTTCATTTTTAATTGGTGATGGTTCGACCCGCCCCCTATGCTTTAGCCACGGCCCTTTCACAGCTAATGAACCGTATGACGTAGAGTCTTGTGTGAGGTATCGTTGAACTCGGCGGGGAGTTCCCTTTTCATTGGTGACGGTGTGTGGCGTCTGAGTGCCGCGCAATTGCACGGTCGCAAGGAGCGGCATCCGCCGGTAACCCCGACGCGCGCAGAGGCGCGAGGGCCCGTCCATCGCTGCTCGCAGCTTTAATATCTAATTGTGTTTGTAATTTCATTAGTTTCTCCTTGTCTTCACTACTCAATTCAGGCCTACTACACCACTGGCTGATTTCATAAAACAGGTTGTTTTCCTCTTTTTGCCTTTTCTTATTAAGCTCCTTGCTAAACTTTATAGAAAATTCTCTAACTTTATATTTTACATATTCCCACTTATTGCAATAATTATTTATGGATTCGGTAGCTTCAATTTCATTAATTATTTCTTTTATTTTTGAACAGTAGTCCTTATTTCTTAGCAAATTAGTATTAAATTTCCAGTACCCTTTGTTGTTCTTTTTCCTACAAGTTGAATTTAGTGTTATTTCTGCTAAACAGTGATCAGTTAAAGGGGCTTTAGACATTGAAACTTGAAAGGCAGATTCTCCGAATGAACTAGCAGTCAGCCAGTAGTCAATTCTAGATTTACATGTACCATTGGGTTTGTACCATGTGAATTGTTTTTGGCGTGGCCATAGTGGGATTCGTAATTTTGCTACCGGGGTCATACCTAGCTAGCTAGCTAGCTAGCTAACCTGTCATTAGCAGTTAGCAGTTAGCTAGCTAGTATTTGCAAAAAGAAATTCATAACTGTGTACTTTACCTACAGTTTTTATTAAACAAAATATGTATATAATTTAGAGCTGTCACACCAAAGGACAACACAACACTTTTAATCGTGGTTCAAAAAAGTTAAGTATTTGGACACTCACCGTACGCACATCATGAGCCACAATACAGGGGGCATCAGTAGTCAGTAAGATGATCATGGCTTTTAATGGGGTCCTTTAACTAAATAAAGTTATCTGTGGAATTGCCCGATTAAAATCAAGATATGGTGTGTTGAAGTAAAAAGTTAAAACTATGCTTACGTTTTGAAAACAATGTACTTTAAGGTAAAAAATGTAACTTAAAAAATGTAAACTGTTGTGTAACTGAGTGAAGGAATGTTTCAATACTGATTAAGCCTAATCAGCATTTGTCTGGCTCACACCTTCTCAAGCTTCTAAAGAATTGATTAGGTCATTGCTGTTATTTAGCATAAATGTAAAAGCGCTAGAAGACTTCCCCTGTTGAGCCAGACGTGATTAATACAAAGAACGAGTTTTGCTGTAGTTTGGAAACAATTGACACCGTCTCGGTAAGATCCTGTGACCGGGTGTAGCCTCAAGACACTGATTGGGAACGTACACCTTTTCTTTTGAGAGACATCAGACCAATAGGGGAAGATTTCATTTTGAGGAACCACCCAAGTGGAGGGAATAAATGTGTGATCCGGGGAATGTCCATTGGCATATGTCTCAGGACTGTTCTTCTGTAACCCCGCAAGGGGAAGCATGAGATCAGTCCGCTGTCAGCTCAGTGTAACATTTGTGTTTTCATGTTGTTATATTAAACCTTTTTGTTTAACTTTCAATTCGACCCAAGCCTCTCCTTCCTTCCTCCAGAAATCAGAACGAACGCGTCTTTTAGAGAATTCCTAAGGTGTCACACCGCAGGACGTGAAATGATTGCAATTTACTAAAATATACACTTATGCCTGCCTGAACATTCTTATGCTTTTCTTTCTAATTCATAAAAGTTGTAACCATGCTTGAGGCGGTCACACTAATGACAATTTTTAGATTTGGCTACAAAATTTAGTTTTTATATATCAACAGGTCCTTGTAAAACAAAAAAAAATGTTTAACCGTTCACTGCATTTTAAATCATGACGATACAAATTATATTCATTTTTATCTTGTTTGACACTGAAAATACCATGTCACTATGAATTAAATATATAAATTGAATATATATTAAAATTTTCTATTCAATTTAAATTTGTTTTACAACTTTCTAATGAAGAAACAACAGATATATACTTCAGAAGGTGTTTAGAGCTGAATATTTTAGACCAGTAATTTTGTATCTTCAAAAAAAAAAAAAAAAAGCTGTGAAGCAGGTCTGTCATTTGTCTCTTTTTTGATCACATATAATATCATAGAGAAATGTGAGGCTAATTGGAATGTATCATAGAAGAGGGTATCTTTTAAAAAAAAATTGTTCGTCACATCTGTCATGGGGAGTTGGAGCCTTTTCAAAACTTGAGTGTAGCCTATACATGCATGTATATTGTTTGTGCTTTGCAGAAACCTCAATAAGTTACTCAACAATGTGATGTTTTTGACAGCTGGAGCACAGTAAACAAAGAGCAGAAATGGATCAAGTTTTATGTCACTGTACAATTAATAAAAAATGCCTAAAGATCAGCCCTGTGTGCTTAGCAATAACATAGGGATGATTACGGTCCTATGAACTTGTGCCTATACAGCAATAACTTGTTTCCCTTGTTCTCCTCTTGCTTACCTGTGTCTATTCTGAAGCAGGTGCGATGGAACTTGCCCATGTAGAAGTCGAGGCCGATGATGGCAAACATGAGGATGGCGAAGAAGAGCAGCAAGCCAATCTGCAGCAGAGGTACCATGGCTTTCATAATGGACTTCAATACCACCTGAAGACCTGATGCAGACAAGAGAAACATGCTTTTGAAAAATGTTATTTTAATAATTAATAATTTTTTGTTTGCCTTTTTTTGGGGAGTGAGAGAGAGAGAGAGAGAGAGAAAGCAAAGGTCCCTTGAATTATTGCCGGATCACAAAGGTAGAGATTGTTAAATCCTAGTATTTGCATGTCTGTAAATGCAAATATTTGCAAATTTTGACACCCTCTGTCGATTTTGATGTTCATCTAGGACTGCAGCCTTCGGAAATATGACAAGCAACAACAAGGCAAACTTCTTCAAGGGAGCTACTACGAGGAAGAAACAAGCTAGCATTAGCCTCGCCACGGCTCCACTCTCGGCCCAGACCATGGAGCTAGAGTCTCCTGCAAGCACACCTGCGACTGACGACGCCCTCTGAGCCGCAACGGAGGAGAGTCAAGGGAAGCGATAGCAAAAATGATGTGTTAGAAAAAAGAAAAGATAATGATGCTACTCTCCAGATAGTGGCAAAAGATGTCAATACTATAAAAGGCGCCACTAAAGAACTAAAAGAGCACGAGTGGAAGATATAAAAGTGAGGCTGGGAGAGGCGGCGAACAGCGTATATCAGACATTGAAGATGCTAGGCGCCGCTTTACTGAGGCAAAAGTGAACAAATGCGAGGATAGGCTGGAGGTGTTATGGTCACGGGTGGAAGACCTTGAAAACCGGAGTAGAAGAAATAATGTACGGATTATTGGACTTAAAGAAGGTGTGGAGGAGCCCGGAAAAGTGGATCAATATGTGCGGAGATTCTGGATAAAGCATTTGAGCTTTCGGAAGCGAATTTGAAATTGAACGTCGTCGTACGCCCACCGTACCAATGCCGGGCCCTAATGAACCTCCCAGGGCGATACTTGGTCCCGTTCTCACGTTCATCTGCCAGGGAGAGAAAGTATTACGAAATGGCTAGAGAGAAACGGGGGATCAATTGGGAAGGCGCTAAACTTTCCTTCTTTGAGGACGTTACGAGGGAGTTGGCGGAGAAGAGAAAAGCGTTCAATTCGACGAAGAAGCGTCTTCACGAGCTACAAGTGAAGCATAGGTTGGCTTATCCTGCAACACTTATTTTTACGTGGAACGGACACTAGAAAACGTTCAAAGATGGAAAGAAGGCTGAGAAATGTTTGCAGGAGTCAACTTAGAGGAGTGCGGGACTTAATGTAATATAGTGGAGAAGTGTTTGTCAACTGAAAACTTAAGGTAACAAACAATGGGTATATCGGGGTTAAATGGGCTGTGCGGCCGTATGACTTCTAATGTGTCTCACGGACCAAGTAAAGTTTCGTGACTCAAGCTATAGTGAGTTTGAGCTTGGTAGGACGGAAGAGAGGGGAGGGGGGGGAGGCGGGGGGCGCTTAGCAACATTGTTCTGGGTTGCTATGCAAAGAAGGGTGTTCATTCTGTTCATTTTTGATTTTGTTAAGACAGCTAGTTTGAATGGGCCAGAGGTGTTTGGTAATATTGAGTGCCTATATACATGTGTGTATATATATATATAGATATATCTGAGATGTGTAATGGTTTTGGTTTTGACCAGGGTTGTAAAGAGTACAGGTTCCATGTGTCCCTCTTATTTTTATTTATTTAGTTTATTTTTATTTTTGTTTTGTTTATTTGTCTTTTAGATAAAGATGAATAGGTACATTAAAATCATATCATGGAACATAAAAGGATGTGGGGACCCAGTTAAAAGGAGGAAGGTTCTGACATACTTAAAAAATAAAAATACAGATATAGCATTTATCCAGGAATCTCACATTGTAGGAGAGGAAGAGGCAAAAAAGTTTAAAAGAGATTGGGTGGGCACAATCTTTCATAGTTCATACTCAAGCAAGCAAAATGGTGTTCTGATCCTTATTAATAAAAACTTAAGCTTTGTGATGCTGAAAAAATATAATGATAAGGAAGGGCGTATTATATGTTTGGAAGCTTTAATTAATGGGGTTAGAATAATTCTGTGTAATATCTATGCACCTAATAAAGAGGAACCAGATTTTTCACGGAATTAATAAGATAATAGGTGATCATGAAGGGCAGGTTATATTGGCTGGGGATTTCAATCAGGTGATGGATGGGATAATTGATAAGAGCAAACCCAGGGGTAGGTCCTCACCTAGGGACAGAGAGGCTATTCATTTGATGACGGAGGACCTTAGCTTAGTAGACATCTGGAGGATAGTTAATCCTAGTTCAAGGGATTATACATTTTATTCTAATTGTCATAAAACATATTCAAGGATAGATTTCGCCTTAATATCAAAGTCCTTGGTAGATGCAGTGGTAGGTTGTGAGATTGGTACCATTGCTATTAGTGATCATGCCACAGTAGAGTTCGCAAATTGATTTAAATACAGAAAAAACAAAAGGGGTCCGTTGGAGGCTCAATACTATGTTGTTGCAAAATAAAGTGTTTAGTGAGGAGTTAACAAAAGATCTGGAATTTTTCTTTGAAGTCAATAGGGTTCTACAGATAAAGTAGCCACAGTCTGGGAAGCATCCAAAGCATATATAAGAGGAAAGATAATTGCATATTCGACAAAAGTTAAAAAAAGTAGTTTAGAAAGAGAAAAACGTTGGATAAAGAAATCGTTGAATTGGAGAAGGATTTGGCAAGACAATATTCAAATGCTAAATACCAGACTATTTGTAAATTAAAATATCAGCTAAATGATATTTATAATAAAAAGGCTGAATATGCATTATTTAGGCTTAGAACAAAATTTTATGAGGGTGGTGAAAAGAATGGTAGATTATTAGCGAGACAACTGAAGCAGAAAGATAACTTAAATAATATTTCAATGATTAAAAAAGATAACCAAGTGGTAACCTCATCAAAGGAAATAAACTCAATTTTCAAATCATTCTATCAGGATTTGTATACTTCTGCTGGGGTGCTTAATGAGGAGGAGGTGGAAAAAAATTTCTCAGGTCTACAATTACCCACTCTTTCTAATGAACAAAAAATAAGGCTGGATGCACCTATAAAGGAAGAAGAGGTCAGAGATGCTATTTTATCAAGGAAAAATGGGAAGTCGCCAGGCTTGGATGGCTTCCCAATTGAATATTATAAGAAATATATTGATATTTTGGCTCCAGTCTTGCATAAAGTTTATCTTGAGGCACTAGAAATAGGCTCCTTACCGGGTACATTTAATGACGCACTAATATCTCTTATTCCTAAAAAGGATAGAGATATTTCCGATCCAGCGAGTTACAGACCAGTAAGCCTGTTAGGAGAGATTTTAGTTAAGATTTTGACAAAGGTTTTAGCCTCCCGCTTAGATAAGATATTGCCGAATATTATTAATGGGGATCAAGTTGGATTTATTTAGAATAGGTGTTCGGGTGACAACATGAGAAGATTTATTCATCTTACACATAAAAGTAAATCTAGTTTAGACCAGGTGGCAGCCTTCTCGCTTGATGCGGAGAAGGCTTTTGACCGGGTAGAATGGGGCTTTCTTATGGCAGCCCTTTTAAGGTTCGGCATTGGGCCTGGATTTTGTAGATGGGTGAAAACTATATATTCCAGTCCGAGGGCAGCAGTTCTGACAAATGGATTGGTGTCAGATTTTTTCCATCTCTCCCGCGGGACCCGTCAGGGGTGCTCTTTGTCCCCACTACTTTCCACAATATTTCTGGAACCACTGGCTCTAGCTATTCGCGCTAATACTGATATCAAAGGTGTTCACGCAGGGGGTACAGAACACAAGCTGTTTTTGTACGCCGACGATATCTTAGCAGTGTTAACTGATCCTACGCAATCTCTACCGGCGTTGCTCACATGTGTTGAGTCATATTCAAAGTTGTCAGGTTATAAAATAAATTGGTACAAATCGGATGGCATGCCGCTTTCAACAACATGTCATTCTAGATACATTACTGCATTCAATTTCAAGTGTTTACCTTTGGGTATGAAGTATTTAGGAATATTATTAAACCCAAACCTAGAGGACATTATGCTTTCAAATATGGAACCTCTCCTTCTAAAAATCAAAACAAATTTGGATAAATGGGGAAAATTGAATCTTACATTATGGGGTAAAATTAATGTGATTAAAATGGTGGTGGCACCGCAGTTCAATTATGTGTCCATGATGTTACCTGTAAGAATTTCTTTACATATATTTAGTCAATATGAGAAGATAATTAGACAGTTTCTGTGGAACAAGAAGAAGCCAAGAGTTAATATAAAGAAAATGTGGGCCCCTAGAGACATTGGGGGAATGGCTCTTCCAAATGTGAAACTGTATAACTTAGCATTTGAAATGTCAAGACTGGTCAAACACTGGTCAGGGTCGGACTCTGAACTGAGCTGGATTAAGATTGAACAGGAACTAGTGAGCCCGTTTACACCCTTGGATGTTCTCTCACAGGGATCAGCTAACAGTGCACAGGACTTTCATCATAATCTACTAATCTATAAAGTACTCATGTATTCTAAAGCTGTCTGGGCGGAAGTACAGAAGATTTGTGGAGCATCTCATTTAAGACAACCTTATTCCTCGATATGGAACAACTCTACTGCACGGATTGGGAAAAAAACTGTATATTGGAATGAATGGCTTGTTAAAGGCATACATAGAATAAGTGATCTTTACTCAGAGGGAGGGTTTATGTCCTTTGTGGAAATAACCCAAAAATATGGTCTGATTAGGAAAACAAATTTTTGGAAATATTTACAAATAAGGGATTGTATTACCAAAGGAAAATTTACTCAAAACACAAATACAGTGGTGGAGTTTTTAGAACTGTCTGGTTCAGAACATAGAGCAGCTGTTTTCTACAAATTATTTAACAATTAAAAAAAAAAAAAATATGTGAAAATTTGAGAACCATCTGGCAGAGAGATCTGTGTTGTGTCATTGGGAAAGAGGATTGGTGCAAAATTTTGTCACACTCCAATAAATATATAAGAGAGGTCAGGGGTAAATTTACTCAGTACAAATTAATACATAGGTGGTACTTCACTCCTTCTAAACTTCACAGAATGGGAATTATGCCCAATAATATATGCTGGAAATGTAAATCAGATCAAGGGACATTTTTGCATGCTATTTGGGAATGTGGGACAGTTTACCCCTTTTGGCAAAGAGTTCTGGACAGTATAGGAAGGTGGGTTGGCTTGACAATACCCATGTCACCAAGATTGTGCTTATTAGGGGACCAGTCGGTATTACCCGGAGTTTTGAAGTATGATTTTGTGGTTATAAAGGTGGGTGTGATAGCAGCTGCCCGAGTGATTCTCAGTGTGTGGAAGGAGCCATCTCAGCCAGAGTTTAATAGGTGGAAAGAAAATATGCTGAAAATTGTGTCATATGAAAGATTCCTAGCCAGAATCAATGATGATACAGAAGGATTTGACAAATCTTGGGGATGGGTTTTTGACTGAGGTTGATTGATTCTTTTTTTTTTTTTTTGTACTTGTCTTTTGCTGAGTCTATTAGTATTTTTGTGATGTTTTGATGTATAGGCACTTTATAATTTGATGTTATGTCTTTTTGGTATGTCTGTTGGTAGTGGTTAATGATAATTGGCCCAAAATGCAAAGGTGAATTTATCATGCTTAAAAGCTGTCTTTTTTTTTTTTTTTGGGGGTGGGGGTGTATTGTTGTTTTGTTCAAAATGTTCAAAATCAATAAAGACTTCAATAACAAAAAAAAAAAAAAGAAAAGAAACAAAGTGTTAATTAGCAAGTTTCCAGTCTTTACGCTAAGCCGGGCTAAATGCGCCCTGACTTTAATTCTGTTTCTGGAATATTTTTGATAGTGCTGTATTATTATCAGTAACATACTAGTTACAAAAAAATTTGTTAAAATGTGAAGTTAACTTACTTGGAATGCCAGAGACCAGTTTGAGCGGCCGCAGTACTCTCACTGCCCTCAGTGTTCTTAGATCAAAATCCGCCCCCACAGTGGCCAAGATCCTGCACACACAACAACAGCATGGGATCAAGATTACAGGTAGCCTACATGTCATAGTCAGCAGCTGTTTGTCTAAAACACATCTGCGGGAAAATATGATTTTAGGTGCTACATGTATGATTTTAAACAGCAGTTAATCATTTAAAAGAATTTATGAGGCTGGTAGACAAACTTGAAAAGACAATGGTTAGTAAACTGATAATATTTGTACCAGTGTTGCTCACAATTAGAACATCTCATATTATTAATAACAGCTTTGAAAAGATATAAATATCCATAAATATTACTCAGTACATTGTACTATTGAACATTGAAATATTACTGCATTACTGTAACTAAATTACGAAATATTGTTTAATGATGCAGTATGTTGATGACCAATTGACCGCACACGGACAAATTCTGGTTGAAAACCTGAGACTTATCAGGGTTTTAAACAGTATTTAGTCATTTTAACAAAATCATAACTTGTAAACAGAAAGCACTCAGTTTTTAGCTTCAACCACTTTGAGATCATTTATTTTTAAATGGCAGCCAGCAAAACTACGGCGTAGTCTACACTACAGCACACACTACAGCGAACATGTACACTACAGCGTACAATTGATGAAGTGCAGATGTTCTTCTTTTTGGTTGCTGATGAAAGGATTCAACGAATGTCGCTTTGAAGATGATCATAAAAGACATTATCTCAGGACACTTTACAGATACTTTACAGAAGGTTCTCTGTATTGCTATTGAGGCCTAATTCAGCTCACATCACTTGGTTGCAGATGAAAGGATTCAGCGAGTGTTGCGTTGAAGATGTTACAGCAGTTTCCCATGCTATGGCAATGAGCAGAGAATCCTGCCTATTATGCGCAGTGGAAAACAAAAACAGAAAAGTAGTGAATTGAGTCGAGCAGAGCCGTACCATTGTGGCGTTCATTGTTTGTGTTTGTGCTGTGTCATATGATTGGTCGCTTGTATTTCCATGTAACAAAAACAAGTTTTAGCTCCTTTTTTTAGTCTAGCTTTTAAACTAGAGTAGTTCCACAACTGATACAAGTATCTGAAAAGCCTCCGATACCGCCTAAAATGCTGGTATCGGTATCGGCAAATACTGGAGTTTATGAACAATCCGATACCGCCCTGAAGACATCTACTTTAAAGTAGTTTATTTATGTTCTTTTTCTGTTATGACTCACTGTCAAACTGGATAATAAAAGAAAGTTCTGTTGCGTTCATTGTTTGTGTTTGTTCATGTTTCACAAAGAGTTTAACCTGAGCAGAGAATGTCTAATAAGGGGAGAACTTCCACTCTCAGGAAAATTCCGGGTTGGTACAATGGGGCTTAATAGGGAGTGAGATAGGGAGTGAACAGGCTCTCCATAGACAGGCTCTGACCTGAGCCAGGCTGTACAACAATGATAGTAAAATATATGTATATGCATTTTTTTAACCCTCTGAGGGCGAAGGACATGCTGGAGCGTCCAACGATGTTTGGACAACAGACAATACTCCTACTCAAAAAACAATGTTACAAAATTGTATTTTAGACATTTATTATACATTTATTCACTATTTTATTCATATATCATACTACTTTTGTTAACCTAAGACTTTTGTAAACTCATTTCAGGCACTAAAACAATGTTTTTACATTTTCACCTTTACGAAATTTGAGGAATTCCAAAAAACGAACTTCAACTTTTCAACTTGAGGACCAAATTATCTCATTGCTCTAGGATTTTGTTCTAAACATTTTGATATGCAACACATGGGGATCAGGTTATGTGCAAATACCCTTAAAAGGAGATTTTAAGAAGATATCTTAAAATCTAGAAAATGCCCTTAGATTTTAGAGGGTTAACACACTGGTATCGGTACCAAAAAAAAAAATTGTATCGGAACGTCTCTATTAAGAACATCAATACATTAGCATGACAAAACGTACTTTCAGACAGCGCCACCTCAATTGTTTCCACTGTAGACACAAATCCACCAAGGTGGATGGCAGCGGGTAGGGTAGACAGGGCAACTGCAGTTGAACATGTAAACAAGTATGGCAATTTGCTAGTTGATGACGGCTCAATGCAGGAGCTATTTTTGACTGGAATTATCATACCTCTTCGCCAGCAGTTAACAATCAATAGTCAAAAGGTTTTTGGATTATTGAAGTTTTACAAAAAAGTTTAACTCAACGTCTGCTTACTTTTTCGAGAGCTTTCAATCAGGAGCTTTTATCTCATAGTCTTGTGCATGGAGTTTAGTTGTAAAGAAGATTACTTAGTTGTCATTATGTAACCTAAGAGTAGGAACGTTTTATCAAACTACTAAATATCCACAGTCAATAATGAACTTTTGCACTCAATCAGCTTTACAGTTTGTTTATCTGGTCTGAGCCAATTAATGGTTTGTATGCTATTATTGAGATAAACTTTCTGTATTCTTATCATAACTGCTAACCATTTTCTTGACTCTATTTGGCTCTGTGTAACATTTGACTAGGTTGTATTTGACTTCCTGGCACAGAAATGTGCAGGAAGTGACATCAGAACAAAAGGAGCCTCTCAGCCATTATCCTCTGGGACAGCACACACTGAATATGGTTTAAATAGGTAAGATTATGGGCCAAATATTGTGTGGGGCAATATTCCTCCATGGATATGTCCAGTGCCCTGTGTGGACTTGTGGAGCAGAAGAGAGGATTGATTGAAATGTGGATAGCATTGGATATTTGGTTCAAGATTATGTGTAGAATTATTAAAAGTATAAGCAAATATGTATTGATGGATTTAAAGATCCAGGGAGTGGACATGTAGGAACAGGAATGTACAGACCTGAGATTGATATAGTCATAAGCAAAATAATTAATGATATCTGTATTTACAGCAGAAATAGTTGCTATAATTGTAGGATTTCAATGGATAGAAGATAGAAGGCCTGAGGGAGTCATTTGTTTGTCATTAACAGTCTATGGTGTCTCTTTCAATCTGTGCCACAAGTCAACTGATTATAGTTGTGTTTAATGTCATTAGACCAATATTAGGAATCTGAAACAGCAACATCTGAATGTCATCAAACTCTCTCAGTACATTGACGTTTTGTAATCCTATACCATGACCATTTTGTGTCGTCAAAGTAGGCCAACAAATTATGTGTGGGATAAATAAAAGTCAAACTCGGAGAAAATAAGCTTCATATGTTCTTCACATCAAATCACCAGACTTTTGCTGCAACTCACTTCATAACATAACCGAGACTAAGATAACAGTAGTCGCCCGAGAGAAAACGAGGAGCAGCACCTTGCTGCAAAACATTTAATGGCCATATGGTCATAACAATATTGTATAGGCTACCATAAGACAAAAATTGCGATTCTGGGTCGACACAGACATACCATAATATGAGTCTAATGAAATTAAACACAACTATAATCAGTTGACTTGTAGCACAGTTTGAAAGAGACTGTTTGTGCTGAGATAGGCCTACACATTCTTTGTATGAGATGGCCCACAATAACAATGATAAATGATCACGTTTGTGCATGACTGATGTGTTTCATTTTTACCCCCTAAACAGAATAAAGTGTTAAGTGACTGTTCGTTATTTATTTCAGGGGCCACTGGATGAGTTTTGGGATCTTTACTCAAAATAGACCTGACCACCCTGACCACCCTTTTTTCCATATCATTTTGGATGGTCATCCAAAATGATATGGAAAAAAGGGATGACCCTCCCCAACAATTTATTGATGCCTTCTGTGCTGGTTTGCGCCATAGACAGTATACAATGGACCAACAGATCCCGTTGCTCTGGACGGAGACCAGTGAAGGCTATTAGAAGAACTTTTCCGGTGATCTCTTGCTTTACTGAGCAGCCTCCAACTGAGAGAGACAACGTAGATGTGACATGAGCAACGTGTCTGAATGTTGTAAGTCTTCTGGTAGCTGTGCCAAGAGAAATCTCAATCATTCCCAATCTTACACAGAGACAGAGAACGTATGCTATGTCGTTCTCAATAGCAAAGCACTGCTACAACACACACAAGTTCACCATAATCTACAAAAGAACTACTTACATGTGCGCCCTCATTTAGAAGTCTCCCAGCTAATCCTGCCTTGTAACTGACCAAAGTTGGAGAAACAGGCTCTCTTTTACTGTCTCTAGAGTTAGCTAGCTGACATGATCTACATCTGAACTACTGAGCATGTGCGAGTGCAATCAAAGATAGTACAGAAGAAGAAGATGAAAAGAGGTCTCACTCTGTAGCTAAAACAGAAACCAGGTGAAAAGAGGATCTACAGCAGTGAGAGAGAGCTGTGCAACAACAATCTGGTGTTTTTTGAAAATTAAACCATGTAAACCTATTCTGGTACAACCTTAAAATACAGTTATGAACCTGAAAATGAGCATAATATGGGCGCTTTAACATTAGTAATTAAACCTAAACAGCTCATGTAAGTCGAAACTGCCTGCAAGCTTCTCCTGTACTATATGGTAATTCCTCTACTATGTGACACAATCGTTAGCCTATTTTTACAAAAACGTCTGCTACGGAGCCATAACGTGAGGTACAAGGTAATGGAGCCTTTTATATATTGTCGTGTTTCTTTAGAACTAAACAATGGACAAACAGAGTCTTTAAACACTTCAGATGTAAAGTTATTCGCTGTCAAGTGACGTCAAAATGAATGCTAGTCATTGGAATGCTAACGGAAGGTGATACCTTTTTAGCATCAAAATGGCGCCATAGGAGGTTCAAGTTCTGAAGCGAAGCTTAGCCACTTGGAGCTGCGCATTCCAGACACTCGCTTACCTCTTTGGTTTGTGCTTGACAAATACATACAGGTAGCCATTGTTTTTCTACAGCCATGACATGTGACTAAACCTCTGCATTCTCATCTTACGCATCACACTCCTCTGTTATGGTGTGGTGGCCATTTCAGTAGATTTACTCACTAACATTGTTGTGGAAACACAATAAGCATGGAAACTAAATGCACACTTCCTGCATTACTGGATTACTTCAAATACTAAGTTACTCCTCTAGTAAACTAGTATTCACATGAAATAAAACAATAAAACATTGAGTCCATTCAGCAAGGCACTCTTCCTCAGTCATTGTATATTTTAGCATAGGTAAAGCTGCCGAAGCTGAACATTAGAGGAGCATCTCGCTGCAGCCTGCAGGAAGGTGTGTCAGTACCCGATCCGTTCCACCGGCACGATCCGTTCTGCGCATGTGCAAGATGACACGTATGCCATGACGTATGCGCAGATGATAATACTGTTTTACGACCTGCCCAATCTGTTCCACACTAGCACCGGGATAGCTAACAGCTAATTCGGCTAACCGCTAGCCGACAGCCTTCAGTCTAAAATAACGTATGCGCAGAACGGATCGTGCAGGCAGAACGAACAACTAGATTCAGTCTAAAATAACGTTAAGTCAAACATAATGGGAAAGCAGGCTACAGTTAAATTAAGACTTTACAGTAATAACAAAAAAGACAAGTATTGAGTGATTGTATTTTAAATGAGCACAAGTAGAACTGACGTAACAGCTGTTATATATGTTAACGTTTATTTTCAAGGGTCTTTTAAAGTTTACATGCTGTCTCAGCGAACGGTTAGACTAACGTTAGCTTCCCGGTGGAGGCTAATGGCAGACCGCTATAATCACCTAGCGGTCCGCCGAATTAGCTATTAGCTAAACTAACGTTAGCTGGAGGCTAGCGTGGGAACAGATTGGGTAGTGTCGTAAATCCTCGTACCACAGCGCATGCGTGAAAATCTTGCTCATGTGCAGAACGGATTGTGCCGGTGGAACGGATCGGGTACTGACAAGGTGGCTTGACATCAAGCCCCACCCACATCCAAGTCATGCCTTTTTTTTTTGCCTACGTCACTCCCCCTACGCTCGAACGGACCAAGACGGTAGCGAAGCTGATATATAGAGCTCATCAGTCCCGCCCCTCCTCTGAGAGACCTTGGGTTCCGGAATTAAATTTCCCATTCATTTCTCCCATTGATGTCTGGAAAAATCCGTACATAAAGAGTTTTAGACCATGCCTTAGGCTAACCAGATAGTACGTGACTCATAAGCATACAACGTACCATTTCGAGTGAAAAAACGAACAGAAAATCCCCAAAAAGTCAAAGGTACAAGACTGTGTACATATCGTCATTTCAGGGTGAAGGAACTACTCATCCCATAAACCACCGCGCACCACTGAATAAAGGAAGCTACGTTAGTTTAGCTAACAGCTAATTCGGCTAACCGCTAGTTGAGACAGCATGTAATAACTTTAAAAGACCCTCAAAATAAAACCTGAAAATAACCCTTAACATATATAACAGCTGTTACCCCAGCTGTAGCCTGCTTTCCCCAGTGTTCAGTTTGAGTTAACGTTATTTAAGACTGAATCAAGCTGTCAGCTAGCGGTTAGCCGAATTAGCTGTTAGCTAAACTAACGTTAGCTTCCTGGCGGAGGCTAACAGCAGAAACGTGGAACAGATCGTGATTCGTGCAGTGTCGTAAATCCTCGTGATGGATCATGCAGGCAGCTCCCCCTCCTCACCAGCATGACTTTCACCAATCAGAGGCATCACTGTGGGATTGTGGGTAATGAAGTACTTATCCAAGACATCGCTAATAAAAGACGTTTATCTCAAAACAAGGTTGGTGCTGTAGAGAAATTCTAAAAGACGTGATCGTTTATTCTGAGGAGGAAGGAGAGGCTGTGGTCGAATTGAGAGTTAAGCAAAAGGTTTAATGAACAACATGATGAAAACGACATGACAAAAACAAATGATACATTGCAGCTGACAGCGGACTGAAATGACATGCCTCGTCTTCAGGAATTACATCAATCAGTCCTGAAATCACCTCTGATTCCGAATTATATTCCTGTGGAATTGTGGGTCTTGGATTAAGGACACACCCCTGATTTCAGGTTTACTCCAGGTCACAGACAAAGGTCATTTATCATGGTAGTGCCAATTCTATTCAAGTTTACAGAGATATGCATTTCCTTTGTTCTAATCAAGTCTGGCCCAGCAGGGAGTGGCTCCCCAAAAAGCAGAGACAACAGTTACCTTTCCTGAGGGGACAATGAGTCTCCTCCAGTATGCTAAATGACAGATATGACCTAATTAATTCTTTAGAAACTAGGTTTGGAGTGAGGCAGTCAAATGCTGATTAGGCTTATTCAGTATTGTTATTTGATTAGATTTAGCTGCAGGCTACATAAAACCAAAAGTACATACAGTACAGTGAAAAGTTTGGACACACCTTCTCATTCAATGTGTTTCTTTATTTTCACGACTATTTACATTGTAGATTCTCACTGAAAGCATCAAAACTATGAATGAACACATATGAAATTATGTACTTAACAAAAAAGTGTGAAATAACTGAAAACATGTCTTATATTTTAGATTCTTCAAAGTAGCCACACTTTGCTTTTTTTGATAACTCTGTGTTCTCTCAATGAGCTTCATGAGGTAGTCACCTGAAATGGTTTTCACTTCACAGGTGTGCTGTGTCAGGGTTAATTAGTGGAATGTTTTCCCTTATTAATAAAGATAAATAAATATTTTTATTTATTTTTAAATAAAAAATTTGGGTGCACCTACATTTTGTGCTGGTGCACCTAAATAAAAAAGTTAGGTGCACCAGTGCAACCAAGGCAACAAGTTAGTCTGGAGCCCTGTCCTAGAGGCTCCATCAGGTGGATCCGTAGGCCCACTGGTTTTTGTGAAGTGGATGGACTCGCGTGAGGTCTCTATCTGCTTTACAATCCACCCGGCATTCTCTGGAAACACTGTGAAGAGGAGAGTCAAAACACGGGGTGGCGACTGGATCACCAAATGCATTCCATGCCCAACACCTATCGGGGAATATGACAAGCACATGGGCGGTGTTGATATGTCTGACCAGCTGATACAGTAAACTGCAGACAGACCAGGAAGGCCAAACAGGCTACCCCCTGGAAGTGTAAGGAGTGTGATGTGGCCCTCTGTGTCATTGCAGACAGGAACTGCTTTGAGGCATGGCACAGCTAACGTTTTGGACAAAAAGGAACTGGGACTTGACTACAAGAATAGTTTTTGATCTGTGTTGGCTACAATGTCTGTTTTTCCCCACTGATCACCAAGGCCCTAGTCTGGCTCAACGGGTGTACATTGTGGTAGAGTTTTGGCCACCTATGCCACTAAATCCAACTTGTATTGCAGACAGTGTTGGGCATCGCTGTTTTCTGAATCAAATAGCTTTTCAGTAGCATAAGAGTTAGAGCATAAGTAGCATCTGTTATTGATCAAGAAGTGCCTTAGCATCCACACAAGTTTCCTGAGCTCTTTTGAAGTTCAACACAGCGGAGCTTTCTTAAAATAAAACTAAAACTGTGCTGCCAATATGGAAAAGTGGGATTTCAAGTGGACAAAAGAGGTGAGCTGAAAAAGACGAGGCAAAGTGTAAACACACAAACCAATAACCAAAAAGTTTATTATAACCTCACTAAAGGTCATGGCTTTGAGGTGCATTGCTGCCACAATGTGGTCTTGAATCACTACACTCTCATTATGGGCTCTCTCATCACTCTTACTCAGGAGCGGCTGAGATAAGTGCAACACCTAGTGGTAAAATTTGGAACCCTGATCCGGTCTGGTGTTTGGCTTGCTATCAAACCAGTATTACATTTTTTTAACACCGGCCCTAATTGCTGGAATAATATGGGATTAGTTTTGTGACTTTAATTCCAAGCAAAACTTCTCAAGTATCAAATAAAAAACACTAACTCAAGCAAAAAAATTGTCACCTCAAAGGTAAAACTTAAAACTTGCAAATAAAACATTTGTGTAGTTGTAAACTATTGCTCTTTTATTTGTTTGATATTATGTCCTTTTGTTTACAGTTCCCTCTGCTTCTTTCTCAATGATCAGTCTTTTGCTCTGTCCATCACGTTTGCAGTCATGCTCCCAGCTTTCTCGTTTGCGCTCCCTGAGTTTTTGCTTGCATTCTGACACAAACATCTCGCGTGGGCGGGTCTTACAGGGGTGCGTCCCCATTGGCTAATGATAGTTAAAAGGAAAGTTTGAGTGACAGCTCAGCCTCAGTGCAGGTAAACTAATGTTAGAGACTCAGAGTCTGGTCTGGAGGACACACAAGCCGCTCTACAGGGGATTCCTACAAGATTAATAAAGTGTAAGTATTATTAATATATATATTATCTGTGATCTACGCTGCAAGCATGGTTACTAGACATTTGTTGTTTTGTTGTGTTAAGTTACTAGCTAGCTAGCTAGTTAGTAAAGCTTTTTTAAGTTAGCATTTAACGTTAGTTATACTGCAAACGTTATCTAAAACTTGTAGCACCCGGCTACCTTACTGAGCTAATTTACCATGGGAATCATGTATTCTTCATGAGGCCTTACTC